>NW_011362912.1:8747-18437 GCF_000735185.1 Notothenia coriiceps | reverse complement strand
TTTCTTCCGGTTGTGTATTTTCAAATTCTAGCGCACTCGAGCTGGTTTGTCCATTCTTACCGACCCTACCTTTAAAGTAGTTTTTGAATGAAGACATAATCTGGCATATTTTTTAAATGTCTTGCCATTAATTATATTGTACTATTGGCATATTTTGCATTGCATGTAGTTATTTACATCTGCTTTAAATATCATACAACCATTAGGATTATTATGTATTTACGTGTAATAAAATATCCTTTGATTTGTTTGCCCTTTATGTTTTGTATAGATCAACAAATTGCACTGATGCTGCAGAAAAAAGTATACGAAGCCTTTCAGGTAGAAATAAATATGATTATTATTATTACTATATATATTTGTTATCCTTAAACCAAATATCTTTCACCCCAATAAAGACTGTTATTGTGTCCTCTATTCGCAGTCTTTTGTGGATTATAAATTGGGCAGTATGTCGTACATGGTCGCGCTACCAATAAAGGTAAATATGGAATTATAATACCAATATTGAAGCACATAAAACACGTTTTGTATATATACATGAATGCAAAACAACAATAAAAGACATTAAATTCGATTTAACCCTTTGTTTCTGTCGTCTTGTAGATGGAAGAGCCGATTTATGGCAGCCAAAACACAGACTTCTCCACTTTTGTGACGCCCGGAGCTGTTCTCAGGTCAGTGTGATGCCAAACACACAGGTCACCGTACTTAGAGAAGATTCAAGATTCAAGGCTGTTATTTGTCATTCGTACATAGCTACAGTGTAGTTATGTCGATGAAAACCTTAGGTCACAGGCTCCTCCCACAGTGCAACAACAATAGAAGTAGTTCCATAAGAGTCTATATACAAGTGATACATCATTTGTAAGTTGCAAACAGGTGAACGTTATGGATGTTCTTAGTTCAGGTGTTTAACAGTCTTAATGAAACTAACTAAGAGAAGTAGTAGAACAGCTTTTTTATTATTTTGAATCCTTATGACACCAAGTCAATCAACATCCAGTGCCTTCCTCTCTTCCTCCTCCTCTCTCCCCCTGCAGTATCACCTTCTTCCTGGCTGTGGGTCTGACGGCGCTCTCCTTCGTCATCGAGAGGAAGGAGGGGCTCATGGACCGCTGCTGGGTCGCAGGTGAGGGGTCAAAGCTGCATGGAGTCACACTGCAGGTTTTATTATTATGTATTTATTTCAACAAGGACCATGCATACAAATACATTAATCTCAGAAAAGAGAAGAGGTGAATTATGCCAGATTTGAGCTAATAGCTCATTTCCATCTGCAGTCCTTAGGCAGCTACATAACAATCAACAAACACTAAAAACATTGCATAATCTCTATCACACAGACAATTATAAAGCTTGATTTAAGTACAGGGCAGTAAAATAATACATAGTACAGTTCAAATATAATATTACAATAGAGTTAAAGGGGACCTATCATGCAAAATGCACTTTTATACATAAAGATGTGTCCCCGGTGTGTCGGGGAACTCACGCAGCGTCAGGAAATAAAACCCTCTCTCTTTTCCTCCGTACCCAAATCTCTAAAAACGGGGCTAGAACGGAGCTGATCCAGATTTGCGTCTGATATGACGTAATATCTGAAATGTGGACCCACGGCCCAATCAGAAACGTTGCTATCAGAAACAATGCCCGACTGTTTTGGACGTAATATGGTTGGTGTTTACATTAGCATCGCTAACACTCAGAGCTAACCTGTACTGGAGAGCATGTGTGTGAAGAAGNCCTTCTGCAGGTAACGGAGAGACGCGCTCTGGCGGCGGTCTCGTTCAGGATCCGAAAATACAATTTAAATATTTTTGCACACTTATTCCACTTATTCCTAGTGTGCCACTGGTTACGGTGCCGCGTGCCGATGCTGGCACGCGTGCCAGGGGTTGCCGACCCCTGCTTTAAACTATGCCGCCAAAACATAATTTCAGCCAATCAGCGTCGTCAAATCTGATGGTCACAGGGCGCCTACGTCAGCGCCCGGTGCAGTCTGTGAGTTGTTTGGACTCGTATCCAAGGAGACAAAACAGGAAGCTGTCAATCACTCTGGAAGCTATCATTAGCAGCTAATGAAAACTTCGTTTTTGACATAAAAATGGAATTATGGATTATCAATACTTTTTCAAAGTGACAGACACATTGGATTAACCAATGGATTAACCTTCAGCCGCGTTTTTCTCGTTTTTGATCAGAATAACAGCAAAAGGTGAGCATATCTCCGTGTTTTGCTACCTAAAGCTACGTCGTGTGATGTCTGTATTTGCTTCCCCTGTCGCGAGTTCTGATCGCTCAGTGATGATACTTATATTTCTATAATCTGTGGAATCTCATCTTGTTAGCTAAACTTGTTTGTGCATATCCGATAAGTATACTGTATCGATTGATTTATACCTAGAGTGCGTTAGCATTTTTTCGCTCAGGGCTCATTTAGACGCTTCTTGTGAGACTTGTGTTTTGTTTAGGTAAACATGGTTCATATCATCAGTTAGCTGAGTTTCTTCCCGTTAAATGAGTAGGACACATGAATAGTTTATTACATTTTAAGAAGCCCTGAGACACAGTTTCGTGAGAAAAAAAACATGAGGGAAAAGCCCCTTAACAGGTTAAATGGGAATTAAATCATTATAAGTAATTTTGAGTGTTCCCAAAGCCCCGGTGTTCTGTAGTTTGTGTGGGCCTACTGTACTGCACAGTTTATACTGTAGAAACTATGTCCAGGACAAGGTGTTTGGAAGTTTTGGAAGATTCATAGCTAACCACACTGAAGATTATGGAGGTATTGATCAGTCTTCTCATATTTTTAAGCCTCAATTTGTCCTTCCCCCCCCCTGCCCCCCCCTCTAATATCACCAGAAGTCATTATTTAAGGGGTATTTTCTCAATTGTTTTACCGGGGGAGCATCCCCCCAGACCCCCCTAGTATTGTTTGGTCACCATTTCCACAGCCCCACCTAAAATATTTTCCACCAGCCGCCACTGCCTGTCTCTATTTGTGTCCTTAAACAAAACATTTAGCGCAGAACTGCTAAAGTAGCTGGCGATTCGCAGCAAAGTGATTTCATTTTTCAAGTCATACAGCGTATATTTGGCAATTCAAATCCTAAGAATCCGACTCCTACGCAATGTAACATGCAATATACTTCAAATACAAATATTATTAAAAAAAGCAAGTCATTTATTAATATCCTGAGCAAAAATCTAAAACAGGATAGCCGAATTTAAGTGTGGATCCCAAAAGAAAGCATATAATCAACAATATCATTGTGAACCAAATCATGAAATCGATAACTTACCTAACACTAAATGATAATACAATATATAACTTTTTACATAAAGAAAATACATAATTTAATGAATGTAATCTTTGTTGTTTCGTATGGGTACTTGTTAATGTTGTTGTGTTTTTGTCTTTGCTGTTGTATCTTGTGAAATGTTATAGTGTTTTGACCTTCAAGGCCACCGTAAGATACCTAGATAAGGCATATACTATTTAACCATATTATAGTAAACCAATACATGAAGCACTTTACCATACCATACTTTATGAGTCTGTTTTTTGGACTTTTGCTGCTATGATAACAGATTCCCAGTCCTATCTCATTAAATACGTCTGTTTTTTCCACTTTGTGAGATCAATATTGTCAATTTAATCTTATTTTTTCATTATCATGCAGAGGATCCTTCCTGATGTTCTTCTTTTCTTCATTTGTAATGCAAGTAGACATGTCTTCTATAGCCTCCAGCGTCTGTTGGGTGCCTAAAATAACTCCTATAGTTGATGTAATCCTTCAAAGGGAGTGTAAAGCATTCATTTGGTCAGAGCCGGTTGATCACGTCCCATTTGAGGGGATAAAATCACCCCACAAACACTGTAGATCAGCATTCATTGCCACATTTACAACCAAAGGTCCTGTTCTGTGCTCCTCTGAGCTGAGACAGCAGTTCACTCGAAGCCAGTTTTAATCTCAACTTTTCCAGAACAATAAATTATGGAAATTGTTGTAAATATAATCACATGCCGTGTTGCAGAATGATTGGGGGAAATGTGAACCAGATGTAGACAGCGTTAACTCTAAATGTCGCTGGAAATCTCCATTAATTAAAGTTTGAGCAACATCTGGATCTGGATCTCATAACACAGAATCTTCTCTGCCTTGTTTGATCAATCCTGTCCTCTTCTGAGTCGCATGATTACACTTTAATGGATCATCTTGTACATTGTGTCCATATCGGGCTACATATAGAGCGACAGGAACACACTGTGTAGTCCTGAAAGACTCAGGGTGTCGCTGCTCGTAATTACAGAGCCGCTGACTGTAATTAGTTATGGTGTCGTCACTAAGCGCAACAAACACTGTAATTGTCTGTAATAGACATCCTCTCATTTCACACTGATCTGAAGGAGGAGCGTTTTAATAGCAGCCTGTCAGAGAGGCCTTTATCTATTTTCCAGTGGATGTATTATGAGGTGTACCATGGCCTTTTAAAAAAAAAATTGTACAGAAGATGATAAACGGTTAACACACACAAAAGAAGATTGCTCGGGGAGTAACTGTACTCGTGTGCACAGATCTACTTGAGATTAGGCGTATTGTGTATTAACAGGTTAAGGTTGATGACATTTCTAACTATAAATATATTTTAAGGCTGATCAAATTCTGTGAAAATACACAAACAATTAATTGAGCTTGTCACCATCCATTCAAGTGTTTCATAGAACTCCTTTGTTGGAGTTTTTTGGGGGAAATATAGCTATTTATGTATTAATAATAATCAGGAATCAATGTTGTGAGAGCTACAGACACGGCCAGAGAGTTTTGAGGGGCAGCTTCTTTTTGATTTGTTGACAAAAACATAAAATAAAGATCAGTCAGATTTTGGCGATGCCACAGTCAGAAGGTTGTGGGTTTGATCCCAGCCCGTGCAGTCAACATGTCGATGTATCCTTGGGCAAGATACTGAACCCTGAGGTGCTCCTGATTGCCAACGGTGTGTGAGTGTGTGTGAGCGTGTGTGTGTGTGTGAATGTTAGCTTCCCTAGAGCAAGTGGTACTGCTCTGTGTGAATGACTCGTAGTATGTTAAGCGTTCTGAGGGGTCGAAAAGACCTGATAAAGACAGATATAAGTACAGTCCATTCACCATTCTTGCACTCCAAAATGTTTATCCGTTTAATTTATTTATAGTGAAGCCAAAAGACTAACTGGATTTCAATTCAGTTCAGCTTATTCCTACAAAATTACGTTTTGCTGCAGTACTTGATCAATAACTATTTTACGAAATAATATTATATTTTATTTGTTATGAAATAGCTGCTAAACACACCAAAAGCCGAAAAGACTAAAGAGTTCAAACATCTTCAGCAGTAAGGGGCCCAATATTGCCAGAAGAAATGTATGAAACTGAGATAAGTTAACCTTTTTACCTTCAGCTATTCAAACATTGAAACTTTATAAACTCTTTTCTTCACAAACAAATACAGACCTCAATTTAAACACACTCGTACAAACTCACTGTTTCTGTGAACACACACCACAAGAAGTATTTGCATGCAGAGACTCATTACCCCCATAAAACACATGGAATAACCACAACACACACACGCATACATCACACACAAAAACATCCCCAAACACACACAAAAACATCCCCAAACACACTGATACAATTAATGTATATGAGTTTAAGGAAAACATTTGGATAGCATTACACACACACACACAGACAGACAGACAGACAGACAGACAGACAGACAGACAGACAGACAGACACACACAGTTCAAACAGACAACAGGAGAGCATATACAGGAGGCAGCGAGGTCATCACTATCCCCATGGCAACAGGCAACACAGTGATGCAAGCCATCATGATGTCATTGAATAAATCTGTGGTGGCCTGCGGGTGTTGTTGTAACCGCAGGAATTGTGGGGGATTTTGTGCTCTTGGTATTGAGTCAGATCTGGCAGCGCTGAGAGAGGCAGAACGACGAGACAAAGGGAGGATTTCTCAACCAGGTTTATTCTCTCAAAACACATGAAAAGAACTTCATCGGAGCGTGTCTGCCCTCACGGTGCGTTTACATGTCATAACACACAGTGGAAATGTACGAGCCCTTTGAGAAGAGACAGTGGAGGTAGACGACTGGAGTTTAGAGCAGAGAGGAAATGATAACTTTACATATGTTTACATGATCTGAAATGTTCCAATGTGAAGCTCATAAAGTCAAAAATATGGAGAAGAAGTGGCAACATGTAGAGTTTTGATTACCTTAATAATCTGAGAGAGGGACCTTTTAAACAAACACATATTGATTTTTCTATTTTGATTGCTTCAAATATGGGCTTTTCAGGATTGTAAAAGCAACAGAAATGTGGAACAAACATCCATACTGTAGGTATCGTAACATGAAACCCTTTTCCCCATCTAAAAGTCGGAATAAGAAGTGGCTATATACATTTTAACATATATTATGTATTTGAATTTTCTAATTAAAAGACACTTCACCATTGTATTAACCTGAAAAAAAATCTCCATATCTTTATATCCATATAGTTTATCCCCCCCAAAATCTAGCCCATAAACTCAACATCTGAATAACAAGTGGCTACATGTACAGTTATGATGAACTTAATCTGAATAAAGAAAATATTACAAACAGTCTTAAATCTTAAATCCGGCCCGTGACTTCATTTTCTGTGGCCCACGAGAGCTTGCAAAGAATATCATATGTTTATTATATGGTTACATGCCGATTTACAGAAGCACGTTGCCCATAAACTACATGTCCCACAATGCATCTCAAATTTGCCTTTTTTCTCAGAATTTTACTATTTTTCTTCAAAATATTCATTTTTTCTCAGACTTTTTTTTTCAAAATGTCATTTCTTTTAATTTTTTTTCTCCAGAATTTGGCTTTTCTTTTTAAATCATTTTGTGACATTCTCACTGAAGACTTGCAATTATTTGCCCTAGACTTCTGTTTTTAGACGTAGTTAATTACAAAGTCATTATCCTATCTGATAATAATCCAATTCAGAGGCAATAATGTAATATAATACATCATTTTATAAAATATATATATATGTATTTTTATATAGTCTTATATATAAAATTGGTCCTTTGAGTGCAACCATGATGTTAATGTGGCCCGAGATGAAATTGAGTTCGACACCCCTAGAGAGTGTACCTGGTTGTTGTCTTTCTAGCTTGAGTAGCATGTATGCAAGTTATTCTTCCCTTCTGTAAACTTCATGGAAAATAAAGTGTGGAGTTCCATACTCAACATGCTGCCTCCAACTCCCATTCATCGGCTCTACACCGCTTAATTATTGGACATTTCATATTTGCATTCATCTTAAAGTCCCAAATGGTTGAGGAAAGCATCTACAGTATTATACTGCAGAGATCGTTACATGAACTGCTATGTCCCAATATTAATAATTCAGATTATTCTCAATGAAAACAATAAATACAATAGTCCTTGCCTTTATCTAAAGAAAGGACTAACAGGTTTTTCAATTTTAATCACTTCAAACCTACAGTATGGATGGCTATGTTTGTTAGTTGGTTTGTTCATTTTTCAGCAGGATTACGGAAAAGCTAATTGCCCAATTTCCCTTAAACTTGGTAAAAGGTTGAATCATGGACCAAGGAAGAAGACCTTACATTTTGGAGCCGGTCCAAATCACATCGTGGATACACACATTTTTTCTGACATTAGATTTACATTTGAATAATGCTAAAAAATCTGATTGGTGCACACTAAGCAACACGGATAACGGAACACATACAATATAGTTAAAATAGTCAAATAAGAATTCATGTCATGTACTTTTTTAATAGTGCCTTCAGTTCTTGCAAGTCTTTATACTTTGTACCAAGATGCCTTTTTACATAACGGTTGGTGGGTTCTTTAGGTAGATGTTCCCACAAGTGCATTCGTTTTTATGTAAATAGTGAACATAAATGAATTCCTCAAAAATGGATGTAAACCACAAAATCAAAACATTACAATCTTTAACCAATAGTTCAGAAATGATCCCAAAAAATGTAAACCGTGTACTCACAATATTACCAATAGTGTCACGCAAGCATAGCCAATTTTTTCACAGATTGTTAACCAACTGAATTTGTAAAAAAGAAAATAATTGTGTAATGTAGGACACACTGGTTATCCCAGCAGGATATGGGATTCATTTCTTTAAATATAAGAATATAAACAGAGCTTCAGTATATAACATGTCCTCACAGTTAGACTCTCATATTTCCACCAAACAAGAACACAATGTCCCTTAAGGTTTGCAACGAGAGCACCAGCAGATTTACAGCGCGGCAAACTCTCGGACAGATTCAACATCGAACTTTATAAACAGCATACTGTACACACAACGTCATTATCAGACCACAGCGTAATCCAACATCATTATCATTATTTATAAACTCAAATTACATTACATCACATGTCACTTAGCGTCTTACATACTCAATACTGTGGACAATCCCCACAGGAGCAATTTGGGGTGAAGTGTCTCAGGGACACAACGACATGCTGACTGCAGTGGGGTTTGAACCTGTGACCCCCTGATCTGTACACCAACACAATAGTCCACTGTGCCACACGCCTTCAAATTCTTCAGTACATTAATATAAGTGGACATTACCTGCACTGCAACACGTAGCAGAGACAGGAGCATTCACATCCAAACACAACACATGCTGGTGTTTAGTCCTTCATCTGAACCGGGAAACTCATCTGATAATAAGGAACGTTTGTGATGAACCAGGCATGCATCCAGATGAATGTAAACATGTATAATTGATCATGAGTTTGGCACGTGAGTCTGGATTCTGCTGCCTTTTCAACACTAAGTTAAAAGTTTGGGGGGAAAAAATATTTGCTTTCTTGCTGAGAGATTATGGGAAGATTCGCCATGTTTTGGGACTTTATGCTAAGCTAAGCGTACAAACATGACATATTGGTCTCCCTCCTATTGTCTTCGTTTGCCCCTCCTTACTTTGGTGTTCGCGATCAAATTTGACCGGTCCTGTTTTAACTGCTATTACATGAACACAAAAACCATTAATCGTCACCAAATTTCATTTAACACCCTTTCAAACTGTAAATATTGTATCAGACTACTGGTATACACTAAAAACTGCAGTAAATGTACAAAGAATAGACACTGGACATGTATTGCGTGTGCCAGGTGATCCATGTGGGNAAATTGTGTTACGATGTCTAAAGTTACTTATAAGTCACATGTTTCCTGCCGGATGTATAAGGCCCAGACGAGAGAGGGTAATGATACACGGGCAAGGCCAGGCAGGAAACATGTGACTTATAAGTAACTTTAGACATCGTAACACAATTTTGAACGATATTTTATTGTAGATTATACATTTTACTGATACCAATTATATAATATTTACCTTGGTCATTAAAAATATGGCGGCCTATGGGCCGGCCGCCACTGTGTTTCAGTGTGCTCTTGATAAGCCATTAAAACAGTAAAAACACGTTCAGTTTCCTTTTGCTTTATGTGTCTCCAGTACACCAAAACATACCCATCTGTGAATTATGTCAACCAGTGAATCAGCTTACACACCCCCCCCCAGAATTCAACCATTGGAGACAACCCCCGCGCTCTGGAGAAGCACCACAGGGGCGAGGAGGCGGGG
>NW_011362912.1:0-8705 GCF_000735185.1 Notothenia coriiceps | reverse complement strand
CGTGTGTGTGTGTGTGTGTGTGTGTGTGTGTGTCATGTGACTTATCAGTAACTTTAGACATCGTAACACAATTTTAAACGAGATTTTATTGTAGATTATACATTTTACTGATACCAATTATGTAATATTTACCTTGTTTATTAAAAATATATATATATATTTTTTAAATTTGTAATGTGGGAAGAGGGGGGGCGGCACCCCTAGCGCCCCTATGGGCCGGCCGCCACTGGAGACAGGACATTTTCCTCATCATTCTTTCATTGCTTTTTGACCAACATCCAACCAATCCCAGAGCAGTTCCTGTTATCTCCGGCCTTCAGTGGACAGCCTGCTCCTGCAGTCCATTACAGCTCACCTACCTTTTTCAATTTGCCACTACATCACCAGCATCATTACAGAGAAAAGCTCCCTGGAGGACCGGCTGCCGGTGTTTGATCTGTGGACCAGCAGCAGGACTCCAGGTCTGAAATGTCATTATCACCTCGCTGCAGAGACTGAGCTGCTGCTGCTGGAGATGTTTCAGGTGTTCTTGCTTCATCAGTTGGAATCATAAAAGGGATTCAGAGAAAACAGGGTTATTAAATCTGTCAAATACGGTGTTAGAATAACTGAGTGAAGATGTGTCACCTGCTAACTAGGACATTTTACTATATATTTTTGATAAACAACAACAACAACAACAACAACAACAACAACATGGCATAAGGATCAATGCAAAACAAGTTTAAAGGCAGAACTGCACTAGAGGTTTAGGTGAACCCCTTAATTTAATTGGGTATGGTGGATTGTAATTGGCGAAGAATTAAAACTTAGTTGGGATCATCGCTCTCAAAATCAATGTCACATCTTTTTTTTTTATTTCAATCGACAATAAGTAAGCCATTTTGCATTGCGTGTAGTCATTTTGAAATTAATTATGTCATTATTTCAAATAAAAATGCATTTCAGGACTTTAATATACACAAAAACTCACACATGTTTAACATAGTTATTAGTTGATTTCATCTTGCAAATGGGCATGGGGTATACGAATACTCCATAGCTCACCAAATTGCTTTTAACCTTCTGATGTATTTGTAATGCATTTCTATTTCTATTCAATAGTTCACGAGACATTTATTTCAAGACAAATGTGTGTGCAAGGTGGTGCAGGAGGCAGAGTCATTAGGATATACAGTATCATGTCTAAGTTATCTTAGACATTTGTGGACTGAAACCACAAATGTCTAAAATACATTTTGCTAGTCCATTAGGTAGGTGGGAAAAAATGTCCCCCAAAAAGAACACATTTTGACCGTCTGGTGGCACTAGAGGTAGATTCAGTTTACCAGAGTGAGTAGGATTTAACCTCTTGGCCCTAAATTGCAATCCAGCCAGCAGATGTAGAGATATTAAGTCAGAACCAAACCAACAGACCAATAGTGACATTGCTGGCTGTTTAGCTCGAATGAAAAAAAGTAAAAATAGAAACCTGGAAATGCATTTTTTTCCAGAAACAGCAAGATTGCGAATGAACATGCTAACAATGCATTTTCCAAACAACTGAACCTGAATGTTTGGGATTGTCTTTGCTGTAGAACAGTTCATCTGGTGTTAGCTGCTCAGCCAGCTGGGCGTCTAACAGCTGAAATGGAAAAACATCTCACCAGTTGTCTTCCTCTTGTCTTGGCATGTTTATTTTCTCACAACCAGTTTACGACCTAGATTAATCCTGGGTTGCCAAATATCATCCGTAGCCTGCAATTGTCTAAAAGAAAAGTGCAGGCAGGTGCAGGTTTGGAAAGCTTAGAAAAGATTTCAACTTTTCTTTGTACGATTGAGCAACGATGTTATCGTGAACATAGTGTCCTTCACAACAACAACATCTGCAGCATATTGCTGTCAGTGGTGGAATATTGCTGAGTATTTTGAGAGAGTATTTCCAGGTTATGGTACTTTATACTTCTTCTCCACTATCTCTCACAGGTTATTACTGCACTTTCTAATGCAACTGATTTATCTGAAGGCTATAATTACATAAATGATTAATATTATAAGTGATTGGACATTTTTATGGGTATTTACCTAGCAGTAGGCTATGTGAAATAATCAAAATTATCTCACCTTCACCAGCTGCAAATTAAATTGATGATCACATTACATTTATTTAAAAAAACGCATAATCTACTAATATTTTGATGGAATTCTGAAATGGGCCATTGTGCAGAATAAAAAGCCTATACTTTTACTTGCTAGTACGATTTTAAATGCAGTTTAACGTAACAGAGTAGTTTTACACTTCTACTTTTACTCAAGCCAACTTCTAAGTACTTCTTCCGCCTCTGATTACAGTACAGTAAATACTGCAACCTATGTACAGATCACGTATCTTCCTCATCACACACACACACACACACACACACACACACACACACACACACACACACACACACACACACACACACACACACACACACACACACACACACACACACACACACACACACTCCGTGATTCGGAGAAAATGAGCTGCTTTGGGTTTTTTGTTCTTCTAAAAGTTGGAGGTGCTTTGGTTGCAGAACATACTGTTTTATAATCCTGAGGTCAAAGTTCAATCTGTGAAAACATTCAGTGGCGGCGCTGCTTCCTGTCAAACTAAAAACCTGCAATAACTTGCTCCACATTGTTTGCCAAAGGCTTACACTTCTGTTAACACTGAGCTATGAAAATATGTAAACCTGCGGTATTTTGAGGATGAAACTCAGACATAATGAATCCAAAACGTTTTAATCCTCTGCACGCAAAAGCAACTTTTCATCTCTATTTCAATCAGCTTTCAGCAGCAGAGCTTTAACACTATCCCAGGCCGAGAGACTGTATTTCCATCTGTGTACCCAGTGTCTATTTGAATATTTTAACAATCATATTCAGCTTTATTGCAGACTTCTGCGGCCAGCTGCAGTGCAAATTAAACTCTGCTTCTGGTCCCAAAAATGTCTTCTAATGTTTTGGAATCAAAGTGATGACAAAATACATTAAGATTAACTTCTTAAAACTAAAATTCAAATTTCATAATGAGTTTAATTAAGAAAGTAAGAAAATAAACAGTGATTCCAAACTATGTTTGCGAGCATCCTCAATTAAAGTTATTTCCTTCACTTTGCAAAGCAGCATGTGAAGGAATTCATTAGGTGCGCACGACGAATTATTCCCATTCCCAAAATAGTTCCTATTGTGTCTTTGACCGCAAAAACACAACAGGACAGTATTTATACTTTCATCTTTTGTTATACTTGTCATCTTCAAGTTGTCTTTGTGTTTTTACTTTATTTCAATGTATTATATGGCACTTTATTTACTCTACTTTGAGGTAATTGCTAACAAGAGGCAATGTAAATGTGTGCAAGTTCAAATAAATCAGCCACTTTTGTTAAACTATCCTAACTGTCCACTGATAGACTGGTTTGCACTCAAGCAAGTGAAACAAAAGTACTGTAAGAAGTGTTGTAATCACACCATGTGCACCGTGTGTGTGTGTGTGTGTGTGTGTGTCATCTTTCATCATTTCCTGACGCTTCACACAGGAGTGCAGCCCATTGGCTCTTGGAAAAAGAAGCACTTGTCAAAACATCCATCAGTGGCGAGGTGAAGCGAGGGATCAAAGGAAGGTGTGTCTGCAGCCTTCAGCCCAGCAGAGGTGTTGACGTTGTCACCGTAGCAACGTAAACAGGAGGGTTCAAACACAGATTAAAACGTGTGCAAAGATTATGTAAGGTGTGTGCATATGCACAGACACACATGGTCTCATATGTTTCTTAAGTGTGTAAAGTCAGAGTCTTCTTTCACTCCTGGTGTTCAGCAGAGCAGCAGGCGTGTGTTTTATTGGCAAATGTTAAGTGTATGTTTTACAGCGTCTCAGTAGTGTAAAAATAAGTCTGTCTCTGAGTGTGCATACGTGAGTGTGAGTGATCAGCATCTGGGAAACTACATTAATTTAATCTGTCCATGGCCTTACTGGATTTTCCACTCATTCTCACCGTGAAATATTGTATCCTACACACACAGACACACAAACACACATACTCTCACAAACAGGAGGTTGTCTGGTAAAACTGATGTTCCAGAGATTATATACACACAGCTGGATCTGTACTCTAAGGATTTTGTTTGCTCCACATCTGGGACGGATTCACTTACTTTGGAAGAGAGAGGTCATTTCATACGAATGATTAAAAACGTCTTCTGTGCCCACAGCTGTGAAATAACATTTGATACTTGTCATCTGTGATATACTGGATTTTTTTGTTAAGGTTTATTTCTACATGTATTCACTATTAAAGGGGCTCTATTGCTCATGTTCAGGTTTTATGTTTGTATTATGTGACTCTACTGTCTGATATGACAGTGATGGAAAGACCACGTGATGTATTTATTATTTTTCGGGGGATAAAGCTTAAAACGGTGTACAGGGTGAATATAAAACACGGAACATGCAACAAAGTTCCTTGAGTAAAATGCCAAGAACAAACTGCTGTAACCACAAAGCGCTCCACAGAGCAGTATTTATTTTTGAAATATGTTTTTTAATGTTTTTTTCCCTTGGACTGTGCAGTGCACAAAACATGTACAAATCAAGAGTGTATTTGTTGGACTTGAACAGAGTGAAGCTCAAGCGGTTTATAGTCAGTTTTTTGTGTCGACTATCTCAAGGCTATTTTATGAACTCGTAAACAGATTTAAAAGACATTTGTTGGAACATCAGTGTCTTAGGTCAAGAACATGAGATCAGTTCTTTGAGTGGATCTGGATCCAGGTGTGGATGAAGGACATTTTCAAGGATTTACTAACATTAAGACAGTGGAGATTTTGGATTAGTTAAGGTTGCTGCAGTTTCATCAGACATGCTATATCTTATGCAGGCTCTAGTCCAGGTGCTGCACAATATGCGCTATTTTGGATTAATCAATAAACGTAGTACACTGATAGATCAATATAAATCCGATGTTGTATCACCAGGAATTATATAAAATGGATTCTAAAACAAACTAAATAACAATTTCTATAAAATACTAGCTCCCACACAGCATGTTTGTTTACAGCATGCCACATTTAACACATAAATATACAGATAGAGGTGGCAGAAACACAAACCGTTCACCCTTGATTTTATGCCAGTGTGGTCCAGCCAGGCTGAAAATGTAAGCACTCATGGTATGTCAGGTGTTTCGAATGAAAGTGAGCATGAAAGGGCACATGAAGGAGAGAGTCACGCTTGTCTGTGGAGTCTGAATCTCTCAGATTCACATCAAAGTTCAACGTGGAGGCGATGAAGCAGACACGTTTTGTTGGTGTTCAAGGTGAGTTCACATGGCCGTCTGCTGGGTGTTACATCAAAACTCTGTGTGGTGGACAGATGTGATCATTGATTTCATACAGAGGTGCACTGCCAGAAATCTTTACTCAAGTTCTGGGGCCGCTACTTACAGCTACTTTATTTTGTATTTGTAGATTTTAATTACATTAGGAAACAACCTTTGTGGCTTTACATATGTTTTCTGTTTATGTGGTCTAACTTATATGTATTTAGCTTTTTTAATGGCCAAACAACCTTTCCCCTGTGAGATTGTATTAAGCTATCTAACCTTATACAATTAGACTTGAAACAGTTGACATTTAGCACATTTCCATTAATGTAGTTATTTGAATATACATTCTGATGGAAACATACACAATTAAAAACATTTTGGGGAATAAATAATACAACTTGAACAGTGTGAGGTGCAGACTTCATCTTAATACTTTAGTGGGTTTGTTTTTACTAAGCCCTTTACATTTCTTGTGTTGAAATGTGTTCTATAAGTAAACTTGCATTGCCTGAATAACTGTTTACCTGTAATTGAGTCATGCGTCTGGTATCGAGTAAAACTACACATCCCAGAATGCTTTGCGGTGACGCTGTCTCCACCTCCAGCGTACGCTCGGAGCCAGAGAGCTGCTCTGCTCGGTGTTTACGTTGAGATGCTCACAACAAAGGACAGCACACCGCGGAGAGCCTGTCATTTAAAATGCAGCAGCGAGGATATTCTGTCTTAAGCCTCTACAACTCATAACTGCAGGGGAAGAGGACAACAAAAAAAACACCTATTCTGCTTCCATTTTTACCGGGTTTTCTTTATTTATTTATTTTTAAAAACCAGCATAGAGCGGAGAAATTAAGACGAAATTTCCCTTTTTTTTAAGCCGGTGGAGCCTTAGCTAGATTGCTAACCTCAGCAAGTTGCATCTGGAGAAGCTAGCAGCACTGAAGACAACAAAAGGACTTCATCATTTCTATCGCAGTGAGTACATGTTTACACCTGACCCCTTTAATTAATCACATCAACGGCTAAACACGACCGTTAGTGGGCTAATTCAGCCCTAGCAACCTTTTTAACGTTCCTTGTAATTAACCGTCACCTGCGTTGTCCTGCCAACGGCTGTAAGACTAGTAACTGACCGTTTATTAACGCTACTATACCTCATTTCATAATATGCAATGTACCATAGTTACACTATCACATTGCTTGTACTGTAAGCGATGCAGCTGCAGATCTCTGTCAGGTGTCCTACAAATACTCATGCACAGGGGTGGATAGTAACTAAGTACATGTACTCAAGTAACGTACCAGAGATGTTGTACTTCTAACCCATTACAATTAATGATTATAATGACAACATATCATGAGTGTACAATGGTTCAATTTGCATAATGAGTATTTCGATGCTTATATATTTGTAATTGAGTAACATTTTGAATGGTGTGTGTGTGTGTGTGTGTGTGTGTGTGTGTGTGTGTGTGTGTGTGTGTGTGTGTGTGTTTAAAGATGCAGGTATTAATTTACATAACTTCCAGTCTGCATGCTGACCTGTCACAGGGAGAGGGGGGGTTTGAGTGGAAAAGGCAACATTGCCTGATAAGGAATTAAGCAAATGCACGGACTCTTGCCATTACCAGGGCTTGATTGCCAGTTAATGACTTCCCTCCCCTCCCTTGTTTCTCTATCTCGCATCTCATTCTGCCTCTGTGTCTCTTACCCCCATCCTCCCCCTCTTTTTCTTTTCCTCTCCCACCCTCCACCCTTTCTCTTTCTCTCTGTCTCGTTCACTCTGTACTGGTAAGCCATGATGTGATGTTACAGATAGGGATCTCTCTGACTTCCCTTCCCTGTGTTGGAAATGTCACCGTAGAGACAGACGTGCTTTAACTCCATCTGCCCCACCAGGCCCTGTTTCCATTGTCTGCTTGTCAATGTGATGATTAATCGGGACATTTGGTGCCAATGGCGTGGCTAGTACATTTCATTATTTTGGTTTTAACCAACCCAACCAGACTGATTTGTAGTAGGACTTCCTAATGATAGAAGTTACTAGCAGTGTGTAGAAGAATGTAAATGCTTACAGGATTTTATTATTGAAACTTTGATATAGACTGATATTCAGTCCTACAACTGCTCCATAAAAATGCTGCTGAGTGTGAGACAAATGGATATTTTTGGATACTTTTAAAGGAAGAAATTATGTCAATTAGTAATGAAATCACAATATGTTAAACATAGAAGTGAGTTGCAGTTACGTCTAGTTAAAAAAGCACAAGGATTTAAAAATATATATAAACAATTAAAGTAAACCAAGTAGAAAACAAACAAGTTACAATTACTTAATTTAGATTTTTTGAATAATAACCTTGCTGTGATAAACATATGATGCAATAAACCATGAAAAGACCTTATCACAATCAGCAGCACATAAGGAGCGTGTCAGTTCAACACATTTTAACCCCTTTTTTATTTGGTTGTAAAAATCGAACAGGGGAAAATTCCTCCAAATCGTGGATTAAGGATCTTATTATTATTTGAAAAATATTCTACATTTAGAACTTTTGACACATAGTACAGCAAACATACAGAAGCCACAACTAAGTTGCAACTTCACCAATCTTTGAGATACATCAACTTCCTGCACAACACAACTGGTGTATCAGGCTACACTAGGGTCTATATCAGGGGCCGTATTCACAAAGCATTTTATCTTACCGCTAGGAGTGCTCCTAACTCGCGCTAAAACATTTTACGTAGGAGTTTTTTCTTGAAAGTTATTCACAAAGCCGCTGAGACCTACTCATACTAAGGATAAATCACTAAGAGTGAACTAAGAGTGACGCGCCGTTGCTATGGATGACGTCGATTCTCGTGCATGAGTTTAGAAGCGGTCAGTACGGTGATTGGTTGTTCAGAGTAGGCGGTCTCGGTGAAACTCATCCGCAACATCCCACAAACGAGCCCAATAAATCACCGAAAAACAAGGAAATAGCCTCGGCTAGAAATGTATT
The DNA here is from genome assembly GCF_000735185.1 of Notothenia coriiceps. NCBI lineage: Eukaryota > Metazoa > Chordata > Actinopteri > Perciformes > Nototheniidae > Notothenia > Notothenia coriiceps. The sequence continues at coordinate 358 of NW_011362912.1, read as the reverse complement.
CCTATCAAATAGTTATGGACAGTGCAGTTAGCAGAATACACGCATGATGACAAGTTCGTGCAGACCACGATAATGACGTTGTATATGCACGTTAAAGAGAGAGAGCAAACAATAAAAATACGGAAATTGCATTAAATCAAGGAGGCAATTAAAAGCACCCTGCAAACTATTATCCAATGAGCATATTTCCAGCACTTAAACACTTTCAATAACAGCCCATACCGCCGTTAAAGCCCCCCTATTATGATGAATGAAAACAATCTGCGTGTTGATGGAATGTACTTTCTTTCTATTGACGAACACGTCCTCATCTTTTGATGGCGCAATTATTTTTATGTGCGTCCCGTCAATAGCACCG
>NW_011362911.1:807697-811105 GCF_000735185.1 Notothenia coriiceps | reverse complement strand
AGGGAGGTCAGGTACTCTTTAAAACAGCTGCTAGTTATGGGTACTTTTTACTGAAGTACATTTCAAAGCCTCTTTACTTTGACTTGAGTAAAGAAGTTTAGTCAGTACTTCTACTTTTACCAGAGTATTTTTAAACACGAGTATCTGGACTTCTACTTGAGTAAAGGATGTGTGTACTTTTGCCATCTCTCACAATATGTGGCTTGTCTTTGACCCCTGTGGTGCTCTTTGGGATATTGATGGTAGTCACTGAGATTCTGCACGTTTCAAAGGAGGTTTGATCCAATATCTGTACAGGTAATAATAAAGCTTTATATTTATACAGCACTTTTCATACGGCACACAAAATTTACAAAATGCACACATCCCAAGTTAAAAATACACCACAAGAACTTCCCCTCAGTTCAGATGCTAAGACCTTTACGGATACATGCACCATAGCAACCAGATATAACATGTTAACAGGTTTCGGAGACACAAGGAGGTTAAAGGTATGATGATACAAATACAAATAAATAATGATTCCTCACAAGACACAAGACTAAGAGAATCCATACAACAATATACAACCCTATAAAAGAAAGTACACATATATGTACAAGAAAAATAAAAATGTGTCATAATTCTAAAACAGGTTAAACGCTGAAAATATGAAGAGACCAATTTTTAAAATGTTGCTATTAAAACTGTTAGAAGTTAAAACCCTTTAAGACCTATAAAATAAATAAAACAATATAAAATTAGTTCTAGACAAAAATTTAAAAGGGGGGGGGGTGTCGCTAATAAATAGCTAATTTAAAAATATGTGTATTTAGCTGTCGTTTCGTGTGTCCTCTCCGAATTCAAATCCTGAAACCTGTGGAGTCTATCGTTGTCTAACGCTGTAGGTCTGTTACTCAGAACAGACAGTCACTATTTATCATTATATCATTCCTGGTGGAACATGTGCGTCAAACACAAATGGGTTAGAGTTGTCATTCTTGTTACGCTATTGTTTCCAATGGATGTTGTTGGTGTGTGTGACTCAGTTTCTCATTGTGTATTGGTTTGTGAGTAACAGTTGAAGGGACGGAGAGAAACCCCTGAGGGCGGATGATTCGTGAACACTGGGCTTTCACATAGCTTAAACAAAAAGAGGAGATAGAAAGGGATGGGATTTGTCTGGTCCTCTTTTCCCGAAATGCTGCGTAAACTACAGTCTCCATGGTGATGTGGGCTTTATTTCTGCCTCCACACCATGACGCCCACAGCAGCTGACAACGCTCGGCTCCATATCCTAAAAGCTTTCCAGTTTTCAGAGCGAGGGACAATGAACTAGATTTCAGACGACACTTGGCCCTCCTTCACTTGGCACGGAGGAACAGGGCTGCCTCCCTCAGGCTGGAAAGAAGAAGAAGTGCAGGAATAACATACTGAAAGAAGAAGAAGAAGAACCACCACTGGCACATCTCCACTCTACACTGAGGCTCTAACAGAACAGACTCTGTTAAAAGCCAGAGTATAAATGGACGCCAACCCTTCCTCTCATTATAGCAGACGGTCTCTTCCATGCAAGGGTTCTCCTGAAAGAGGTTTTTGAAGGACAATCCTATTCTCACTATTTTCCAGACTCAAAGGTTTTAATTGACGAGGCGAGGCGAGGCAAGGCAAGGCAATTTATATAGCACCTTTCAACACAAGGCAATTCAAAGTGCTTTACAAAAATGAAAGACATTAAGAAAATGGCATTTACTTTTGCACAATAGCTACAGAGGAGTTCCTCCAATGAATGCCTTCCAACATACAATAAACATTGTAAGGGAAACTTCTGCAGCAATGGAGAGTCAGGACTCAGAGAGACACGAGGAGAGTTGGAGCTTTGATGTCAAACACTGATGTGTATTTAAAAGTATCGGCCGGAGAAATTCACATCACAAGTCACACAGCCAGAGATTCTGACTGCCCTGGTGGGTTGCCAAGTCAAATCTGACCAGCCTATCTATCGATAGACCTTTTAACTAGTTTACAGAGAGTTAATCCACATATTGGGGGATGGTGCGTAAACACTGGGAACACTGGAGATATCCCTGACATCTGGAAATACTCAATCACCTGTCTGTGGGCTTTTAGAAAGCCAGCGTTCTCACAGTCATAAAACCCTCTATGGCCGATAGTTAAACTGAGAATAACACCATATGACTGCATTAGCACATTCCTTACGGGAGACTAACAGACTTTCTGTAAAAAATAACTCCCACTGAAATCTGTTTTGAAAACAGTTTAGTTACTACATCGGGTCACTGATTTTCTCACAGCCGGGGAAACTAAAACACTTAAAAACTTTTATATTAAAATGTTAAATGACAATGTGGAATTTGAACATAGTGAGCTAAAAGAGAAGTAGAGAAGTATAATTCCTTTTTGCTTCACTTTTAACAATCTCAAGTTTAAAACCCACGGTGCACCTACTGCTCAGAACCAAACTGCAGACAGTTAGCTCGTCTCTGATGAACATAATGGAGCATTTAGCAGCTAAAGAGACAGATTTCTCTCTCAGGATTCAGTGGAGAGTCATTAAAAGCTCAAACGGTGGAGAAACCTGGTCTTACTTTCACCAAGTTGCCTGAAATAACTCCTAATAATTGCAGTTATTGCTCTGTGGCTTACAGCTTCACATGATCAACTTTAGAACTAAAGTCAATCTTGCATTTATCGTTGGCATCGTCTCCAAGTGATATCAATGAATGCTGATGTAAGCATTTACAGAGAGATGAAAAACCCCACTGGAAGAGGAATGAATAAGCATTGCAAGAGTTTTTTAACATTAATTAAATGTCGGATATTTAGATCTTTAAACCGCAAAGTTGGCATCCCATTTCCACAAATTAAACCCTGGAGATTTACCTAATTTGCGTCAATTGCATCTCAGGCATTGAATCTGTTAGAATTAAGTTGTCACTAAGATTAGGCAAATTAAAGAGTTCCTATTATGCTTTTCAGGCCTCTCCTTTTCCTGTAGTGTGTTATATAGGTTTTGGTGCATGTACACGGTCTGCAAAGAACATGACAGCATGGAGACATGTCCCACTACAGACACTATATACTGATATACACCTGAACATCAGCAGGAGAGGACTCTTTAAAGTAGAGACACTACATACTGATATACACCTGAACATCAGCAGGAGAGGACTCTTTAAAGTAGAGACACTATATACTGATATACACCTGAACATCAGCAGGAGAGGACTCTTTATAGTAGAGACACTATATACTGATATACACCTGAACATCAGCAGGAGAGGACTCTTTAAAGTAGAGACACTACATACTGATATACACCTGAACATCAGCAGGAGAGGACTCTTTAAAGTAGAGACACTACATACTGATATACACCTGAACATCAGCAGGAGAGGACTCTTTAAA
>NW_011362911.1:796460-801150 GCF_000735185.1 Notothenia coriiceps | reverse complement strand
CCCTGTTGCAAAAAACAGGCGGTGTCTGTTGTGCACTCTCAGGAGAGAGAAAAGGGGCTTTACTTCATGTACTTCCTGGTTCCGAAGAAGACAGGAGAATTCAGACCCATTCTGGAACTTCACAGCGTGAATCGGCACATTGCCCCAGCCTGTGGGCGGGCGGGGAGAGCCTTCCTCATTATTTTCGATGCACACTCTACACGAGGTAAGCTCAACCGGATGAGAGGAAGTTGGGGTGCAGTGGCTGTTAACAGGGATGCAAACTTGTCACCTTTTGGCGAAATTCGCCGTTTTGAATCCAAAATAGGTTGTTTGTGTGAGTCATGTAGATCTGCAATAAAAATATTGTTGGGGTATGGGGGGGGTCTGGGACCCGGAGTAATCTGCGGCCGCGAGCTGTTATGTGCCATCATACACGCATGGTGTTCTTTTTTATATATATTNAAATGTGCAATGAATACTTGTGAGGTTCTAAACCATGTGTGTTATCCTTTATTGCCAAATTTTACACTAATAACAAATATAGTTTGGTTAGGTTGTAAATGTAAAATTTTCCCTGGATAGAACGATATAAACCTTTTAATTAAATAAACATCCCGGTATGGATACCCCCATTGTAAATAATGTAAAAGAAAAAGGGTTTTAAATGGGTTTTGGCCTAGGTACCGTAAAAAGCGGGAGCGGAGTAAAGCGAGATAAAACGAAGAGGAGTGGGGGACGAAACGTAAACCACGACGTCGACTGGTGCCGAGGGGACGTTTCCTCCCCGGCTCAAGGCTCCGGTTTTACAAATGGAATACCGGAACAAATGGTACGGTGCCGTTGGAGGAGTAAGGGGACCTAACCACCCCATACCGGTATATCCGCCTTCGAGGGGAGCTGATAATGATAAAAAGTTTAGACATAGTCAAAGACCAGTCTAGGCAAATTTCGGGGCGAACAAATGTCTAAAACCCCTACCTCCTTTTACTTCTGACATCCCAACAGACAAAGACTGTGAACCCACTCCAAGGGCGACCCGTTGGCCCTTGTGTATACATACGATATTTTCTGCATGTTTTTCCCACGAAACCGTACTTATTGGTCCAGGGGAAATTTGATTTGAGGCGCCGACGAGTGTACCTTTTTGTGTCAAATGTTGTTAAAATATGGTGTAATTCATATCAATTACACGTCGTTTTTAGTTCTCACTATACTTATCGGTCCTGAGTAGGACATTTTAGACCATTTTCCTATAAATAAAACCGGTTGTATAAGTTGTGTAACGGTACATAGGTGTGTTTCTGTCTTTTGGGGAACTTTTGCCCGACGCAAAGGGTTTGTAATATTTCGTCGAAAAAAAATATAGAAAAGTTGTTTCTCATTTTTGAAAGATTTCCCTTAGATAACACACACAACCAAATAGTCCTTGTCATAGACATTGTTGGCCAACCCGGTCGTGGGTGTCTATGACGATACTTTGACATGTCCTGAAAAAGAAAAGTTTTAATTTTGATCCTTTATTGGTGTAGTTTCCCTACTTCTAGGGACCAAGTAAGTTGTTTGAGCGTTTTAACCGGTTTCCCTGACTTGAACAGAAAATTTTCGTATATAATTTATTTTCAAAACTATTCATTTTATTTCACCAATGAGGGAGTCCGTAACAGCTCTGTTCCCAGTCCGTCCTGACGCCAAATAACCTAGTCTCTCTCTACCACTAGTACCTGTCGACCCAGACTTTGCGTAATGCCTCCAAAAGTAGTGTACGGTGTATGTCTACATCGTGACTTAAAGTCTGAGGATCGAATGTCGAAGGACGGACTGCTGGCGGTTTCTGGTCATATCTCCTTACAATCGGGCAGGTGATAAAGGTCTTCTCCCGCAATGGTTCTAAAAAGTTAAAGTCCAAAAATTGGTCCTCCTACCGTCCTTCCGACATTCGACCCAGACTTAGTCACGATGTAGACATACAACGTACACTACTTAATTGGAGGCCATACAGCAAAGTCTCCGGGGTCGACAGCCTACTTGAGAGAGAGAAGACTAGTATTTGCCTGTCAGGACGACTGGGAACAGAAAGTGTTACGGACTCCTCATTGGTGAAATCAAATGAATAGTTTGAAAATAAATATATACGAAAAATTTGTCGGTTCAAGTCAGAGAAACCGGTAAAACTCACAACGTTACTTGGTCCCTAGAAGTAGGAAAACTACACCAAATAAAGGATCAAATTAAAAACTTCTTTTTCACGGACCAATGTCAAAGTATCAGCCATAGACCACACGCGACCGGGTTGACCAACAATGTCATAGACAAGACTATTCTTGGTTGGTGTATTAGAAATCTTTCAAATAGAGAAAACAACTTTTTGCCTATATTTTTTTTCGACGAAATATACAAAAACCCTTGCCGCGGCAAAGTTCACAAAAGACAACACACCTAGTACGTACACACTTATTACAACCGTTTATTCTTAGAAAAGTCTAAATGTCGCTACTCAGTGACCATAAGTAAGTAGACAAACGACGTAGAATTGATAATTGAATTACACACATTTTGACAGACATTGACACCAAAGGTACTACGTCGGGCTCAAATCAAATTTCCTGGTATTAGTACCGTTTTACGTGGAAACATGCAGCGAAAAATATGTCGATGTAATACACAGGGCCACACAGTCGCCTTGAGTGGTTCACAGTGCTTTTGTGTGGGAGAGAGGAAAAGGAGGTAGGGTTTTAGACATTGTTGCCCCGAGATTGCCTAGACTATGTCTGAACTATGTCTAAACCCTTTTACATTATAGCTCCTCGAGGCGGATATACCGGTTGTGAGTGGGTGGTAAGTCCCCTTACTCTCAAACGCGGCCACCGTACCATTGCGTCAACCATTGTACCAGCATTGAGCCCGAGGGCGGCGGAGGAACGTCCCCCCCCGCACCAGTCGACGTGTGTACGTTTCTGTCCCCACTGCCTCTCGTTTTTTATCCTCGCTTTAAACTCGCGTGACCGATTGTACCCGTACTAGGGCAACCATAAAACTTTTACTTTACATATTTACATGGAATATATCCATACCGGGATGTTATATAATACAGTTTATAATCGGTTCTATCCAGAGGAAATTTACATGACAACCTACCAGTAACTATATATAATGGTTTATTAACGGTGTAAAAATTGGAATAAGAGGATAAACACACATGTTTTAGAACCTCAGTATTGTCATTGCACATTGTTAATTTAAGAGATTTTAGTGGCAATCACCCAGATTTTACTCAAGTTCTTAAACGAAAGGTTTTAGATCATGTCATCGTCATGAATTTACAGTATTGGTCCAATTCATTGTTTATTGGAGGGTTTCACATAAATTCCCTGGGCCTCATTAGACGCTGGCGCTCGACAATAACGTAGTATGTGCCGTTACGCACAAGAAAAAATATATAAATATGACTTCGCGCTCGACACACGAGCTCAGAAGGACGGACAACCGAGACGAGGCGCTACTCCCAGATCGAAGTCGTCCGCGATGTAATGGATGCCCACGGCAAGCCAATTATAATTGACCCGACACCAGACTCAGTGACACGGTAGTCTGACGTGGCGACCACTTGTCGACAATCTTGCCCGGCAAGTCCACAGTCTCGTCCGAGGGACAGCCTCGCCGCTCGCACTACCACGTGACTTTTCAAAAAGACAGCGTTAGCAACTCCGACCGATTGATATATGTAACAGTGATAGACGATGCAATCGAATCGGAAGCAACAACGTTTAACCAAAAAAGTATCCGATATTTCCTCCACCAATTATATCTAGAATCATGAACTAATTGTTCATGCTTTCTCACATGGTCTCACACCTTATGACGGACAATGTAATTTTCCATGCAATGTAAATCTTTACAAGGACGTTCATTTACATATTTTCATCAGATAGTAGTTTTAATATTCACTCTTCAACTCGCTGTCACTTTACTGCAGTCTAACAACATCTAACCAGGTAAAGTCCTTATTATATATACTATTCAAATATTACACTTAGTACTTACAAGAGTTTGGAGCCGCCATTTACACGTCGATCAAACTTAATGAAACATAATGACCATCCCATCGAACCCACCTAAATGCCAGGTCCGCGCCTTTGATTTCAGACTAAAATGTGAACTTAATATAAAAGTGTAGACACCTTCATTATTTCCATAAAATACACGTAGTGGTCTAAAAAGTACAAGATTTGCTTCCAAAATCTAGTACAGTAGAAGTATAAAGTCCTAACCAGGGTTAAGTACAAATACCTCCAAAGTGTATTTAAGGGACCCGGAGTAATCTGCGGCCGCGAGCTGTTATGTGCCATCATACACGCATGGTGTTCTTTTTTATATATATTATAATGAAGCGCGAGCTGTGTGCTCGAGTCTTCCTGCCTGTCGGCTCTGCTCCGCGATGAGGGTCTAGCTTCAGCAGCTACATTACCTACGGGTGCGTTCGTTAATATTAACTGTGTGGTCTGGAGTCACTGTGCCACAGACTGGACCGCTGGTGAACAGCTGTTAGAACGGGCCGTTCAGGTGTTCAGAGCAGAGCTCCCTGTCGGAGCGGCAGAGCCTGATGTACACTGAAAAGTTTTTCTGTCGCATTGTCGCAATATTATTGTTGAGCTGGCTAACTAGCATACATTGTCACTATCTGCTAACGTTAGCTTTAGCCTTCGTTTTC
>NW_011362911.1:778191-796449 GCF_000735185.1 Notothenia coriiceps | reverse complement strand
CCCTGCAGTATACTAAGTCATTCAAACTAGCTGCACCTTTACCAGCTTTGAGAACACTTTAATGATCAATCATTATTCCATATCGGTAACACTTTATATTAAGGTACACAAATTAACCATCAACTAGCTGTTAATTAACATGCATATTAGCATTATATTGGCTCTTTATTATTCATTATAAAACACTTATTAATGCCTTAGTCTACATGACCATATTCTACAAGTAATAAGCCATTAGTTGAGAGTTTTTCCTCAATAACCCTCTAATTTGTGCTTATTTGCTGCAAGTAAGGAAGTTGTTGTACATGAGTTTTGGTCTTAATATGCGCTGCTAAATATGGGCCTAAAAAGGCAGTAGTACCNGTATCTCAAAATTGTGCCCAAGTATAGTACTTGAGTTTATGAACTTGGTTATGCCTATGTGCAAGGCTCAGTCTTTCTATCTTTATCACTGGTGTAAAGTAACCAAGTTCATAAACTCAAGTACTATACTTGGGCACAATTTTGAGATACTTGTACTTTATTTAAGTATTTCAATGTTTTGCTACTTTGTTCTTCTTCTCCTCTACAGTTAGGAGGTAAATGGTATTTAATCCCTTTAGTTATACTTCACAGATCTGGATGAATGATATGAAATATAATCAAATGTTAAATCAGACTTTAGTTCCACCTGGAGTAAACCCACAAGCTACCCTGCAGTATACTAAGTCATTCAAACTAGCTGCACCTTTACCAGCTTTGAGAACACTTTAATGATCAATCATTATTCCATATCGGTAACACTTTATATTAAGGTACACAAATTAACCATCAACTAGCTGTTAATTAACATGCATATTAGCATTATATTGGCTCTTTATTATTCATTATAAAAGTAGTCATTGTGTAGATTGGTCCATTTCAGAATAATATATATGATAAGTTTTATAATGATTGATCATGAAAGTGTTCTCAAACCCGGTAAATGTGCAGCTAGTTTGAATTACTTTGTATACTGTAGGGTAGCTTGTGGATTTACTCCAGGCGGAACTAAAGTCTGATTTAACACCTGATTATATTTCACATCTGTAAAGTAACTAAAGGTATTAAATAAATTTAGTGGAGTACAAGTTCATGATTTACCTCTGAATTGTAATAAAGTAGAAGTACAAAATAGCATAAAATGTAAATACTCAAGCACAAGTACCTCAACATTTTACTTAAATACAGTATTTGAGTATACTTAGTAACGTTACACCTCTGACAGGAAGTCAATGAAAGGTGGAGCTCTTGTGATTTCCCTTCAATGTAGATGCTAGGTGAAGGAATATATGGAGAAGATGACATTTATTATCTACTGTTTGTCTGCAAATGTCTCTGTGCTGCTGCCTTTCATTCAGATAGATTCACTTGTGGTATGTACACTATCTATTTGCCACTGTGGGAGAAGCCCCCCTATTTATCATAATATGATTATTCACCGTTGCACATTCAGCGATAAGTGAGATGGATGGCTCCTTGTTGTGGTGACTCTCCCTCGATGACCTTGTGCACACTGAGCCAGACACAGAGCTGCAGTGCTGTGATGCATTTGCAGCAGAAAAATGTATTGCCAGTTGCATTATTGTTAAAGCGAACATAATTGCACCGTACTGTGTTGCACTTGACAGCTGTTCCACATCCCTCACACCATGTTGAGTTAAGAAGCAAGCGGAAGAATGATGGAATCAGATTTGCTCTCCTTTAATACGAGGGTATGAAATCGTTGCCTATCATTAAGGCGGTATTGCATCAGCTAAATGTTCCTAATCCATCTCCTCTCACGCTTATGCGCTCCCATTCTTCGGAAAACGGCCGTCCATTCTGCTCCAAACAGGCCGCGTGTCGCTCTGCGTTGTGTGTAAATAAGCAGGATGAATGGCGGGAAATGGCAGCGTGTTGTAATTAGGACCGTCTGTGTGCTACCATGCAGCTGCCGAGGGGGAAATTGATATTTATTTGGTTTTTTGAAGTCCCTGCACATTTGCAATCTCAGGTTATTAACGATTAATGATTAGAAGTGTAGCAGCCGCTCCCCACTGAGTGTGTGCTGCAGATGAGATTGTCATTGCAGGGAGGTTTTAATGAAATACATGCTTCAGAAAGAAAACCTTTGATGAATTGTAAACGCTCCGCTGCTATGTGACCTGGGGAGTTTATCTAAAATAAAACAAACTGTTGAATTTATAAAAGTAGGGAATGTGTAAAACTAACCTCCGCCTCCTGTAATTATAAAAATATAAGATTTGTCACATTAATATTTGATAGTACCTGCAGGTGGAGGGGTATCAAATGTAATGTAATACATTTCAGAGTTATTGAAGGCTAAGTCAAAACATATTTTTATAGTTTTTTTATCCGTCGAGACGTGAGAAAAGGCTGCAGTCATTCTTAGCGCTTCACAGAGCAGAGGTCAGGCAGAACGAGATTGAATCCACCGTTACATTGATATCACATCAACCACATCCTGAGCAAATCCATCCAGAACCTATTCATGCTCTGCGTTTCACTCTCGAGCTCAAAAAGCCCAGATGCCGTTGAGTGGTGCAGGAATGAATCCTAAAAAACGGAAATTAGTTGGCATCCGGTTCCCTCGTCTCAAAATAAACTTTGGGTTAGATGCCTGAAATAAGGTCTGTGACATATTCAAGTTTTTCAACAACATACAAACACTGTTGAAAGTTTCTACAGTTGGCTATTTGTCAGAAAAATGGCAGTTTCTTTAGCTAAAATGCTGACACATTTCCTGGTTTTAGGACTCATTCATGCACTTTCTATGGCTTAAGGGCCTTTTGAGGAAGATAGTTATCAAGCAGAAGCATGAACTGGGAAAGAAGTTGCGGAATGAGACGGCTACCCGTCATCACGCCCAACGTTAGCCGCCTTTAGTTTAGCGTTGCTGACGTGAAGCCATGTGACCGTGCTGTAGTTCCTTTATAGCCCAACATTAGCCGCCTTTAGCTTAGCGGTGCTGACGTGAAGCCATGTGACCGTGCTGTAGTTCCTTTATAGCCCAACATTAGCCGCTTTTAGCTTAGCGGTGGTGACGTGAAGTCATGTGACCGTGCTGTAGTTCCTTTATAGCCCAACATTAGCCGCTTTTAGCTTAGCGGTGGTGACGTGAAGTCATGTGACCGTGCTGTAGTTCCTTTATAGCCCAACATTAGCCGCCTTTAGCTTAGCGGTGGTGACGTGAAGTCATGTGACCGTGCTGTAGTTCCTTTATAGCCCAACATTAGCCGCCTTTAGTTTAGCGTTGCTGACGTGAAGTCATGTGACCGTGCTGTAGTTCCTTTATAGCCCAACATTAGCTTTTTACTTCCGGATTGAATTTATGCTCCAAAAATCCTAAAAGTTAGGGTTATAGCCTACTGAACAAAACATGTAAGTATCATAAACGTTTATTTTCTTCAATAATTCAGAATCCAATGGGAAAATACCATTGCCTTTTTGTGGTGGTAACCAGCGAGATGCTGCCTTCATGGTCCACTACAGAAATGTGTCCTTACTGAAAATCCGTTGTTGCTAACAAGTGTCTTTATCAGACTAATCAACATCATCACGGCAAACATTAGCCGCCTTTAGCTTAGCGTTGGGGATCCACAGCCGTGCAAAGCCTTTATCTTTTTGCTGGATATTGCATTAGCACTTCAAAAATCAAACAATTGGTAGATTGATAGATATATTTTTTTCTGCATTAATCCAAAATCAAATGGAAAAATTCAGATTATTTTTGTTTCGAGATTGCCTCCAAAAAGCACGTACTCAGTGCACCAGTCTATTTTAAATTGAGATGCTTCTCAGAGAGCTTTTCACTTTCTTTAGATTGCCTTTTCTATGGGAGGCAGCCGACTGGCCTATATTAATATGTGCTCTTCATGTACATGTCTGAGTTACTCTGGGAAACTGTCAGGCAGCAGGACTGTGAACAGCCTCACATTTAAACAGATTTGATTCGCTTAAAAATGGCTCGAGGCACTGTAGGCTTCTTCTCAAAGACACACCACACACATTTCATATGCATCACATGCACACTGCAAACACAATGAACACTTTCAGAGTTATTTCGAAACACTTTAAAAGTATCTCACCACAGTGCTAATTAAAGTCTTCTTTCAGTGTGGGTTTAAAGGCAGTAATCATTGATGCTTCGGTGTTCTCAGCGCTAGTCTACATTTAGAAACTAACTCCATAACAACCTGTAGTATAAAACATGCAGGAGTTTCTTCATATTAACGCTTCAAGGTGTTTAAAAAACAGAGAACAAACTGTCCAATATTTTATTTAAACATACAAAAGTGTGTGTTTTGTAATCATGGCACACACAGTTTGTTAATGTTAAGCCTAGTATTTGTTCTCAGAGAAAGCGGTAAGTCAAGTATTAAATAGAAATTAGGATAAAGACATATTCTTCTCTTTGCTTCAACATACTTAAAACGGTATGAGGATGAATAATCTCAAATCAAATTAATACAGATAAACCCATCTACTTGTACCATTATACAGTCCTTTTATGTATTGGCTCCATGATTTCTCTTTAAGCAGCTCAGACATTTATCCAATCTTGTTTTGAAATAGTAAAATATTTGACAGTTTACCTTAAAGATCCTCTAAATCAGGGGGGTCAAACTGAAATACACAGTTGGCCAAAATAAAAAAAATGGGTACTAGTCGAGGGCCGGACTGGTTCAATGTTTTTTCGCAGAACTTATTGAAATGAACTTATTGCACATATTAAACCTGGAACTAACAAAGCTTAAATTATTGCCTATAAAAACAACATTAAACATTAAATAATCAGTTGCATTCATTTCTTATGGCTCTATCTGCAGAGTCATTTCTTATGATTACATTTTTCCACAGGCAAACAAAAGCTTCAAAAAAACTATTTCCCTCAAAGAAAAAAACCAAACATGCCCTGTTGTCTCAAGAAAGAAAGTGCAGAAGGAAACATCCATTAAACTCAGTGTGCTGCTCTGTGATGCTAGTTCAAGCAGATACTTGGCATCTCATCTTGGGTGCAAGGTCATCAATGTTTGGGCTCAGGCTCTGAGCTGAGGAGACCCTCAGGGTGGAGTGAAGGTGTGCGTGCAATATACCGGCGGGCCAGATCTAATAGTAATTAGAAATTATCCTGCGGGCCGAAATTAAATCCACCAAGGGCCTGATTTGGCCCCCGGGCCTTGAGTTTGACACATGTGCTCTAGCTAATGTGTTGAATTCATTGCTCTGTTATGTGCAAATACTTTCTGCATTATTTCTCCCAACTCAGCATTAGCTGGTATCTCCAGCATTGGAGTTGGAGGTATTTGGCTCTGACAGCTTTAAGACTCCTACCGGTACCACAAAATACTCCAGATGTTTGGTGCCATTGCCATTCTATCGATGCCACACACAGAAAAACACACAAACTACCTCTGCTATGTAAGGCTTTGGCCAAAGGGCACCATAGTCTCAAGCTGTAGTTCCTTAATAGTCCAACATTAGCCGCCTTTAGCTTATTATAGCGCATAAACATGCCACAGTCAAGGCACAAAATACAAATATGAACCTGAACATGAGTAGAATAGGCCCCCTTTATAAACTTAACACAAACAGTAAGGACATTTATGTTTCGTAGTTGATTGATTGCTTTTTGGCAATAAATCTTATACCGTTGGAAAGCCTGTTTTAGGGTATAGGGAGGAGAATTGTCAAATGTTTCATGGGCGCAACCCACATACTCAGCTCTGCTGCTCCTCCCACAAATGCATGTTCCTAACAAATGTGGCACCATTGGAAAGATAAGAAAACAGGCTTTCCAACGGTATAAGATGTATTGCCAAGAAGCATCGTTACAACAAAGAAATAATCTACCAAACACAAATGCCCTTACTTTTTGTGTTAAGTTTAGATCGTACACCATAGAAAGTACAGTACACCAAACTAACATGTGTTCCTGCACGTGTCCAATTCCAAATTAAAGATCTGCTTCTTTTGGGACACATTATCAGTTGTATCTCAAATGGGAGAGCTAAAAGTTTTTTGTTGTTGCGCTGGGCAACGGTAAAGCTGAGGGTGAAACACTCTCTGAGGTGGAAGGAAGCAGATATACATGTTGCAGTGATTTATTTATCCCGGCTTGTAACACGCCGTTATGTTTGTTATATTTAGAGAAATGTGTACTCCGCCTGATGCGAAGCTCCACAAAGATACGGGCTATTATGAAAGACAAACAGTTATCCATGAAGAGTTCATAAATCAGAGCTGGAGTTTCAATATGAAGCGCTACAAGAAATGGCAGTGGAGGTTGTCAGCATGTATTCATAATATTGGATGAGTCATCGCTGGAAGGGGGAAAGATTTGGGTCGATGGGGATGAATAACTCTCCGAGTGTTATGCAGATGAAATGGCAGATACAGGAAGAGGAATGACATGGGCTCATCTGTCAAAAGCAGATGTGTCCTCGTTTCCACAGCGACTCTATATCTTATCAGCTCTCAGATCCCGGAGGAACAGGAACTGCTGGCACGGGGTTTTATTTATTTATTTGAGGGTTCTCAAGGACGCGGGGAGATGAATGGCAGGGAGGGTTTCTGAAGGTGAGGGGGTGTAGAAGGAGTTTTACAGCGCATCACGACAAACTAATCATGTCAGGAACAACGCTTCATTAGATGAGCCTGTCTGAAGGTTTAAAGTCTTTATAAAGCACAGAATCAAGTGCTTTTGACAAGCATGCAAAGGTTGCTCACACTGTCTTTTTCATCAGGTTATTTTAAAGATATTAACTGTATTGCATCCTGAAGTAGAAAAAAACACTTGGTGATTTATCTATTGAAAGTTTTAAAGTTTAAATGTCAGATCTATTTTAATGTTGCGTAGACTGATCTATCTTATAGATGTGTGCAAACGGCTATTTACTCTTTTGCTTTGTTTGGTTTTTATATATATTTTTCTGTCAGCTAGAGAACTCAGATCCTCTTGACTTAAAGAGGACATCATTTATGCTCATTTTCAGCTTAATATCAGTATGTAGTGTCTCTACTTTAAAGAGTCCTCTCCTGCTGATGTTCAGGTGTATATCAGTATGTAGTGTCTCTACTTTAAAGAGTCCTCTCCTGCTGATGTTCAGGTGTATATCAGTATGTAGTGTCTCTACTTTAAAGAGTCCTCTCCTGCTGATGTTCAGGTGTATATCAGTATGTAGTGTCTCTACTTTAAAGAGTCCTCTCCTGCTGATGTTCAGGTGTATATCAGTATGTAGTGTCTCTACTTTAAAGAGTCCTCTCCTGCTGATGTTCAGGTGTATATCAGTATGTAGTGTCTCTACTTTAAAGAGTCCTCTCCTGCTGATGTTCAGGTGTATATCAGTATGTAGTGTCTCTACTTTAAAGAGTCCTCTCCTGCTGATGTTCAGGTGTATATCAGTATGTAGTGTCTCTACTTTAAAGAGTCCTCTCCTGCTGATGNTTCCTTGCAGTGTTCTTAAACTTTCTTATCACCATTTTCCTCAGGAACAGGAAGGGGCGCAGACGAACCTCCAACCATTTTGGCCACCTATTATTTAACTATCAGATATTCCTTTGCTGCTTTCCTAATTTGATTCAGGAGACGCTTTCTCTGGGCTGTTTAAGGTTGGACTGTGATGGTGGGTACATAATATAAAATAGAGGGCTATGTTGTCAAAGCGGAGTGGAGGCCTCGCAATTTCCTACCTTCTCACAGGCTCTCATTGCTTTTTATCAAAAACCCTCTCGGGACCCTTTTAACCACAATTTTCCCCTCTTGATCATTTTCCCTATCCATATCCACTACAAAGGGCTGGTGTTTTTTGCCAAACAGCACACTATAGATTTCAAATTTTCCTATAATTGGAGCCCCCACCAAGGGGTTGCTATTGAATACCCGAACCCAAATATAGGGGAAAGTTCAATAAGCCGGTCAAGCGGCAAACCAGACATATGCAAAAGCCTTCCACATTGGCCCCTCATTTTCCCATTTTGACGCGCCCCCCCTGGCTTGCTAGCTAGTTAGCCAGGGACTGGGAGACGGGCCACCTCCCCTTGTGGTCCCCACGGAGCGTTTAGGCTGTGGCGGACTTCCAAGATGTCTTTCAGGCTTTGCAAGAGCCCACTAAAAATTCTCCAGACCATTTTGGGCGTTGGCAGAGCTGGCCTGTGTTAGCAAGGCTCAGTTAACCAGGTTACAGCCTGTAGAGGCAACAGGTTGGGAGGGCCCCCCTCCTGCTGGGTCGTTGGCTGGGAACATGGCTGCTGTGTTCAGAGCAGGAGTAATTGGTTCTTTTCTATGGGATAGTTTATGGACCTGGTTTACCCTGTTAGGAATGCTTTTCACGTTATCCCTCTTTTCTGGTCTGGCGGTGGCTTTAATTAGGCTTTCCCCTCCGATATTAGTTGGGAGCAGGGATCGTCCTTAAGGCCAAAGGGACACTTTTAGGCTGGCATTTGTGTGGGCACTAGGGCTAAATTGATTGTTTACTGAGGGAAAACCTTTTCGGTTTCTCTCCACAGAAAGGGTTTTTCGCTGTTCCTAAGAAACCTCATTGTTGTTAATTCCCCTGGATACCGTGTGTCTCAATTCAGTATAACCAACAGGGCAGGCTGTATGTTGTGTGTTGCTTTGGTTTGTGCGGGCTCTCAGCCCGCTGCCAGGGTTGGGTTCTTCCTGCCACCCAGGGGACCCCCCCAGTTCCGCTTGGGGGCAATCCCTCCTCTTCTTCCTCCCTTGCTCTGTGCGGGCGACCAAGCCATGGTATTGGCTGATGCCAAGGAAAAAACGTTCTTCCAATCCTGCTTTGAATGGAAATTAAGGATTAGCAGCAGTGTGTCTGGGAGCAGGCCGTTTGTGGGCTGTGACACACTTTCAGCATTTTGTGGGTTCATTTCAGTTTGAGTGCTGGCGAACTGGGAAACGGGCAGCGGATCACTCACTTATGTTTTATTTTTCAAATGGTCATACTCTACTATTGACTTTTCTTTCAAGTTTAAAATACTATACATCGCATTTTTTATTGTTTTTTTCATTGTTTTTGCTATTTTTCGTGATTTTTAGATACTAACCATTGTTTGTTTTTGCAAGTATTTTTGACTACCTATGGCATCCTTTTTATGACGATATACAATACTATGGTTATTTTTTCCAATTTTCTTCGACCAGGTATAACATTTAATTTTTACTATTTTTAGTTTTTTTTTTTTTTTTACTACTGTACTGATTTATATTATGGTTCTTTACGATTACTATTATTTGGCTTTTTTTTGATTTTTATATTTTTTTGCCGTTTTCAAATACTTTCACGATACGATTAACATGTTTTTTTGTACTTCAGGCTTTTTAAAAAACTTTTCCAACTTTGTTATTATAAATTATTATGACAATTTTTCCACATTACTTATCCTTCTGTTTAAAATATAAAAAGTGAATGTTTTTGCTAAAACTTTTTTCTACTTTCTCGCGTAACAATGTCCCCGGAGGGTATCAAGGTGTAGACAGGAGAAGGGGAAGGGCTTTAAGCCATTAGTGTTGGCGTTTCCTTCAGTGGTCAACAACAGGAGGGCTGCAGTGGGACGGCCTGGGCATGTCAGCTTATTGAAAGGGATGTTTGATACCCTGTGTGCTGTAGGAGGAAGCTGGGAAGGCGACGGAGGGACAGGGAAACACGGGGGCTGGCAGGATAACCAGGGACGATAGTATTTTGGAGAAAAGTGGGGAAAAGGGAAGGATCCTTTGAAAGACATCCGCCAAAAATTAATGTGGATACCTCAGTTCATTTTTGGCCCTCTCCTTCCGTCCTCTACTCCACCACCAACAGGAATTGGACAGAGACTCTTATCCACCATTTGTATCCACGTTTTGAAATACTAATATATAGAACAGTTTCACAGATCAAGTAAAAACTGGCTGACTTACCGGACAAAAAAAATCTTTTCCCTTTTCCCCTTCTTTTCTTTGGGAAATGTCTCAGTTGCGTTTTACACCATTTTAACAATTGCCCCAAACTTTCTAGGAAAAGGGGTTGCGTTCCCAAAACGCTACATAAAAGAAAAACCCAATTTTGCGGACACATGCCAATTACCATTCACCAAACTGGACCAAAAGTGCACAGGCGTCGTTGAAAAACGTGTTTAGGAAGTCAAAACTGGGACGACAATGGGTACACTTAAAAGTTGGTGAAGGATGGTTTTCTTAAATTTGCATGTTTTTGACAAATTTGTGTTTTTACGTGTTTTTTGGAAGTGCAGCGCGTTTCTTTCTAATGTAGGTGTTTTGAGGTTGGGTTTGTGCGTGTCTGCACAGGGTGGCACCGTCTATATTTTAAATCATTTATTTTCGGTGATCTTGCCTTTTCCTCTGACAGCAAGGCTAAGTGCCTTTTCACAAAAGGGGACTTTCTCAGGTCCCCTGGTGGGCTGCGGTTGGCTCATGTATCTCAGGGTTTCAGCCAGGAGGGAAACGGGCGCTCTATTGTCACCACGCAGGCAGTAAAGCAATTAAAAACCGGTCATTAGTGGTGTGGCCATTGTTAAGAAAAGGTGACAAGATCCCATTGTTTGTCTTTCCTTGTGTTTTCGGCGCATCCGTAACCACAGGGGCACACCCACTGACCGTCCTAACATGAAGTGTACCGTGTTCAAAAATGTTATTTCCACTGAAAAACACACAGGCGTAAATGGGTGTCACGCACCCTAATGATGAACTCCAGGAAGTAGTAACCACACCTTGTAGCCTTTTGACATGGTTCCCTTCTTTTGTTTTCAGTAGGGCTCATCGCAACCAGTGTGATTGGGCTGATCTTCTACAGTAAAATAATAGTATTTTCATTTTTTTTGTTAATTGTTGTACCAAATTACATCTTGCTTTTCCGAAGGTTCCAGTGTTCGGTTCTGACCCTTTCACCCTTTAATGTTGGGAACAGTGGCGGCGGGCCCATAGGGGGCGCTAAGGGGCGGGCGCCCCCCTCTTCCACACATGGTTTGAGTTTGTCATTAAAAATTAAAAATAAATTAAAAAAATATATTTCCAAAGAATATTTTTATTTTTTTTATTTAATTTGTTTAAAGAACAAGTACAATATTATATTAGTTGGTATCAGTAAAATGTTATAATCTACAATAAAATCTCGTTTAAAATTGTTTTTCGATGTCTAAAGGTAACTGATATAGGTCACATGTTTCCTGCCTGGGCCGGCGTTGTATTCCATTCCCTCTCTTTTCTCGTCCGGGGCGGTGAAGAAGAGCCCTCAGGGGCCAAGAGCAGCTGCAGCCAACAAAGCTGGGACTGTTGCTATCTGTTAAACTATGCCGTACCAACATACTTTTAGCCAAATCAGCGTCGTCAGATCTGATGCTCAAAAGGCGCCCACTTTCAGCGGCCCTGGCCTTGTGTGTCTGTGAGTTGTTTTAGACTCGTATCCCAAGGTGAACGCTTACAGGTAGGGGATGGCTTGCGTCTGCAGGTTTAGAACTCCGGTGCTAATGGACGCGGAGCGTAAGATTTAACATTTGATGCCCATTGCTATTGTTAGGAGCAAGCGGCACATGGAGCTATATGTTGGGCGGACCTGTTGTTTACAGGGAAAGGGAGTGTACGAGGGTCGGGGTTGTCGATTCTTGTTCGTTTTCTCTTCCTCCACCCTTCTCAGGACTTTGGGGAGTTTGCCGCGCTTGTAAAAGAGACGCGCTTCATGGGAATCCAACAATTGGTTGTAGGTATTTAAAGGTCGAGTTGAACAGTCGTGAGTAAATCTGGATTTTGTCGAATCGGGGAAATGCGGGAGTCTTTCCTGCGAAATCGGGGAGGTTGGCAAGTATGACTACACACCACACAACACACAACCACACACACACACACCACCACACACCCACACACAACACCCCCCCAACACATTTGTTTTTTGTCCCATTCATTAGCCCCCAAAGATATTTTTTCCACGCCGCCACTGATTGATTGATGTGTCCCCTTGGAGCCAGATACTGAAACCCTTAAAAAGATGGTGTGAATGAGAGTTGTGTTGTGTGTGTTGTGGTTGGTGTGTTGTTGTGTGTGTGTGTGTGTGTGTGTGTGTGTGTGTGTCAGTCATACTTGGGCCAACCCTCCGATTTTCGCGGGGAGGACTCCGCATTTTCTTCCGCTTTTGAATGTTTATTTCCGGACTGTTTCCACTTCGGACTTTTAATTACAGCTTACCCATTGTTTGATTTTCCTGGTAGCCGCGTCTTCTTTGCAGCTGCGCGCAACTTTAAGTCTGAGAGGGTGAGGGAGATGGAAAATTGACAGATCGACAAAAAACTCGACCTCTGGATCACTCCTTTTCCTGTAAAACAGTCCAGCCCCCACCAATATGCTCCCCATGGTTGCCCACAGGGGGCATTGGCCCTTACAACTTTACAAAAGCATTGCAATGGTTAATCTAACGGCTTCCGGCGATCCACTGGCACGGCAAGTTTTCTCTTGATCCCCTGACGCAGCCATCCCCTACTGTAGCGTCACCTTGGATACGAGTCTAAACAACTCACAGACACACAGGCCAGGGCGCTGAAAGGGCGCCCTTTGAGCATCAGATCTGACGACGCTGATTGGCTAAAGTTATGTTTCGGCGGCATAGTTTACAGATAGCAACAGTCAGCTTGTTGGCTGCAGCTGCTCTGGCTGAGGGCTCCTTTCTACCGCCCGGACGAGAGAGGGTAATGATACACGCTGCGGCCAGGCAGGAAACATGTGACTTATCAGTAACTTTAGACATCTTAAAACAATTTTAAACGACATTTTATTGTAGATTATACATTTTACTGATACCAACTATATAATATTTACCTTGTTCTTTAAAAATAAAAAAAAATAAAAAATATTCTTTGGAAATATATTTTTTTATTTATTTTTAATTTTTAATGACAATCAAACATGTGGGAAGAGGGGGGGCGGCGCCCCTAGCGCCCCTATGGGCCGGCCGCCACTGTCAACATGTAAAGTGAAAGGGTCAGGAATCGAACCACTGACTTTCTGATAAGCAGATGTATTTGGTACACATTTTACAAAACAACATGAATACTATTATTTATGTTATATTATCAGCCCAATCACACTGTTCGATGAGCCTACTGAAACAAAGAAGGGGAACCATTGTCAAAGCTTACAATGTGTGTTACTATTTCTTGAGAGTCATCATTTAGGGTGCGTGACACATTTACTGCTGTGTTGTTTTTTCAGTGGGAATAACATGTTATGACACGGTACACTTTCTTGTTAGGACGGTCAGTGTGTGCTGTGTTACGGATGCGCGAAACACAAGGAGACACAATGGATCTGTCACCTTTCTTAACAATGCCACACCACTAATGACGGTTTATGTTACTGCTGCTGTGTTGACAATAGAGCCTGTCTCCTTGGCTGAACCTGAGACACATGATGCAATCCGCCAGCCTACCAGTGGACTGAGAGTCTGTTTGTGAAAAGGACTTTAGCTTGCTGTCAGAGGAAAAAAGGCAAATTCCCGAAATAAATGATTTAAAAATATAGACGGTGGCCAACCTGTGCAAACACGCTCCAACCACCCAAAACACTTACATTAGAAGAAACGCGCTGCACTTTCAAAAACTACGTAAACACAAATGTGTCAAAATACATGCAAATTAAGAAACATCTTCACCAACTTTAAGTGTACCCATTTTCGTAATGTTTTGAGCTTCTTACAGCGTTTTTTCAACGTAACGCTGTGCACTTTTGGTCTAGTTGGTGAATGTGTAATTTGCATGTGTTTCGGCAAATTTGTGTTTTCTTTATTTGTAGCGTTTTTGGAACTGCAACCCCTTTCTCCTAATGAAATGTTTTGGGCTATTGTAATGTGTAAACGCACTGTAGACATTTCAAGAGAAAGAAGGGGAATTTGAAGATGTTTTTGTCCGTTAGTTCAGCATTTTTACTTGTATGCTTGAAAGCTGTTTCTTAATATTGATTTAGTATTTCAAAACGTGGATAGAAATGTGTGATAAATCCTGTCATTATTCTGTGGTGGTGAGTAGAGACTGAAGTGATGATGGTGGCTAAAGTGAGCTGAGGTATCCACATTATTTTTGCGGTGTCTTTCAAGGGATCTTCTTTCCTTTTCTCAAATATCTATCTCCTGTTTATTTCTGCCAGCGTGTTTCCTGTCTCCGTCTGCTTCCAGCTTTCCTTCCTGACAGCACAGGTATCACATTCCTCTTTCATAAGGCTGACATGCATCCGTCACTGCATGGCCTCCTGTGTGACAGCTGAGAACGCACAACACTAATGGCTAAAGCCTTTCTTTCCTGTCTACACCTGATACTCGGGGACATTTTACGCTGAGCAGGTAGAAAAAAGTTTTAGCAAAACATTATTTTTATATTTTAAACAGAAGTAGTATAAAGTATGTTGAAAAATGTCATAATATATTTATATATCAATGTTGAAAGTTTTAAAAAAAGCCTTAGTTACAAAAAATACATGTAATCTGTATCTTGAAAGTATTTTGAAAACGAAAAAATATAAAATATCAGAAAAAAAGCAAATAATAGTTTAATCGTAAAGAACATATAGTACAGTATGTAAAAAAGAAAATAGTAAAAATAGTAAAAATAAATAAATTGTAGGCTATAGCTTGTCGAAGAAATTGGAAAAAAATACATAGTATAGTATATCGTCATAATAAAGGAATTGCAAAGTATGTCAAAAATACCGCAAAAACATACAATGTGTAGTATTTCTAAAATATCACGAAAAATAGCAAAAACAAATGAAAAAAAACATAAAAATGCAATTGTATAGTATGTTAAAACATGTGAAAAAGAGTCATAGTATAGTATGACATTTTGAAAATAAAACATAGTTGAGTTTAGCTTGCCCGTTTCCCAGTTCCAGCAATCAAACTGAATGAACCTCCACAAATGCTGAAAGGTGTTCACAGCCACAACGGTTCCTGGCTCCAGACACACTGCTGCTAATCTTTAATTTCATTCAAAGAGGATTGGAAACTGTTTTTCTGGCATCAGCAATACCAATGGCTGGGTCTGCCAGCACAGAGCAGGGAGGAAGAGAGAGGATTTGCCAAAGCTGACTGGGGGGTCCTGGTGCAGGGAGAACACAAACCTGGCAGCGGGCTGATGAGCCGCACAACCAAGTCACACACAACAATACAGCCTGCCTGTTGTTATACTGAATTTAGACACTACTGGGTATCCAGGGAATATTTCAACAATGAGGTTTCCCAATTTAGGAACAGGAAAAACCTTTTCTGTGAGAGAAGACAGAAAAGGTTTTTCTCAGTAAGCAATCAATTAGCCCTTAGTGCCACACAATGCAGCTAAAAGTGTTCCCTTTGGCCTTAAGGTACGATCTGCTCACTAATAGCGAGAGGGAAAGCCTTATAAAGCACCGCCACCAGAAAGAGGGATACGTGAAAGAGCTATTCTTCACAGGGTAAACTAGGTCATAAACTATCCATAGAAGAAGCAATTACTTCCTGCTCTGACACAGCAGCCCATTTCAGCCAATCGACCAGCAGGAGGGGCCTCCAACTGTGCTCTTACAGGCTGCTAACCTGGTTAACTGAGCTGCTAACACAGGCCAGCTCTGCCACGCCAAATTGGTCTGGGAGATTTAGTGTGGCTCTTTCCAAAGCCCTGAGCCATCTTGATGTCGCCCACTAGGCTAAACGCTCCGTGGGACCAGCAGGAGTGGCGTCTCCAGTCTGGGCTAACTAGCTAGCAAGCCAGGGGGCGCTGTCAAATGTATGGGATGTATGGGCCAATGTGAAGGCTTTGCATATGTCCTGGTTTGGCGCTTGACTGGCTTTATTTTTGAACTTTCCCCTATATTTGTTCGTGTATTCATAGCATTCCCCTTGGTGCTCCAATTATAGGAAATTGAAATCTATAGTGTGCTGTTATGCAAAAACACAGCCCTTTGTATGTGGATATGGATAGGGATGATTCAGAGAGGGGAAATTGGGTTAAAAGGGTCGAGAGGGTTTGATAAAAATGCAATGAGAGCCTGTGAGAGGTAGGAAAATTGCAGAGGCTCCACTCGCTTTGAGCACATAGCTCTATTATTAAATGTATTTATGTGCTCCCACCATCACAGGTCCAACCTTACAGCCAGAGAGCGTCTTCTGATCAAATGGAAAGCAGCAAAGGGAATATCTGATAGGTAAATAATTAGGTGCATTGTGGGAGTTCGTCTGCTGCCTCTGTCCTGGGAATATTGTCGATAAGAAAAGTTAAGAACAGCTGCAGGAAGAATGAATTATTGGGTAGAATGGTCGCTTTATTGAGTAATGGCTGTAGCCCATCAAAGTGGATCCTATTTTAAATATAAATGTTAGACAATGTAGTCTAACAGTGCCACAATAATATTTTCAAAATGCACAATAACATCATTATCAGGATAAAAAAAAAGATAAAATATGTTGTTATTATTGTGTTTGGGAAATTGTGTTTTTTAGAATATCACTGTTATTGCCAACCAGTATTTGGACCACCACTTGTTTGGTCTATACAAATACATCATAACATGTTATTCCCTTTGTTTGTCAAAGTCAGTCATGTAGTAACTGGAAACTAAAGCTGTCAAACAAATAAAGAGTAACAAAGAATAGCATATACAAAGTAGCATATAAATAGAATTACTAAGGTCCAATACATGTTAACACTGAGCTGTAGTACACAAGTTAATCGAATTTAATTAGCTCTGTATTTCTAACCCCATTCGCCCCGTGCATAGTTGGCACGTCCACACAGTGGGCTGCAAACCATAGTGTGAGCACCACTCTGTGGCGATGCATTTTATTTTGAAAGTACAGCCAATGCATATACATCTTTGATCAGGTGAGTTAACCCATCACCTTCCTAGTTTACAGTAATAGCTATGGGAGTGTTTTGCTTCCTGCACATATCTTAGCTCAATATCATCCAGAGCTACCACAAATCCACTCTGATAACACATAAGCAGCATTTCAAGATTTTGCATGCGACTGACTGTGTTGACCAATGTAAATGCCCAATTTAGCAGACCACTTGGGGTTTAGTGCCTTGCTCAGTGGCAACTCGCACATGAGTGGTCCTATTTAAAACATTTCAAGCCAACAGAAAACTTTTCTGTCTAAAGGAATACTCATACCCCTGGCAGAGTGGGACTCACCTTAGTGCATGTGATTTGATTGCCTTTAAATGACGGCAGTATCAGGCTCACCTGGGATATTTGTCTGTGTCTTGGTAATCTGTTTGAAGGGCAGGATGTAAGATGAGGGAATTGCCGGGAATGGATGAGAAAAAAAGGAGAGATAAAAGCCTCCCACACAAGAGACAATCACGCTTGCTTCAAAGCTCAAACAAAGGCATACATAAGATAAGGAAAAAACAAAACAATCATTTTGATTTGAACTGAAACAGCATTACAGACAAAATAATGGATATGCAACACTTCCTTATTTACAAGTGATAAGAAGAAGCAGAGTTCTGCATTATGTGTGAAACAGCATGAAGGCAGGTGTGAACAATATTGCTTTCATTCATTTTTGCAGTAACATTTAGTGTATACAACTATAAAGGATAAGATTAATATGTCACAATTCCCAATAGAATTGAGATTGTGCCAAATGATACAGGAACGGTGGTAAATGGCACATAGACATACTGCCATCTGCTGATTGAAATCACACATTACATTTCAGTTTGCAGGCATGACATTATAGTTATTCCTGAACTCCAAACACTGCATTGGATAAATTGCAGTAGTACCAAAAAGGTGGTTTGGTCATTTGTCTCGAGTTCATGTACCGTAATTTTCGGACTATAAGGCGCACCTGAATATAAGCCGCAGCAGCGGCATACCACTCTCGGTTCCACTTTTACTTTTGCGCGCTACCTGTCTCACTCTTTTCCGGCCTCCAGCTTTTCCTGCTGGAACCCGCCGCTTAAAGGTCGGGGTCCGCGGACCGGCCATAGAGCCCACAGAGTTAAAGGTGGTGGCCGTTAGCTGTAAAAATCCATAGATTAGCCGCACCGTTATATAAGCCGCAGCGTCGAAAAATAGGGAAAAAGGCGCGGCTTATAGTCCGAAAATTACGGTATATAAAATCCATCAATCAATATCATTCATCATTTTCCGAAATGTGTCGCTATGTCATATTTCCTTTGGTACTTTTCAAATTATATTTTGATGATGATACTGTTCTGCTTATTTAAAGGTGGGGTAGGTAATTTTGGAGAAACCAGCTCGAGTGC
>NW_011362911.1:775426-778146 GCF_000735185.1 Notothenia coriiceps | reverse complement strand
CAGGCTTTTAATGCCATTAAGTAAAACTTTGTGGCGGTCTTTGGAAAACACACACAAGAGGAGAGTCCTCGTCGAAACACTCCGAGAGAACCACACTAAGAGACTAAAACAGCACAGAAAAGAGTAAAAAGGGGTCTACCTTTGCAGACAAACTGTAGCTACGCTTCGCCGTACTCTGACTAGCAGTTCCGACGTAGAGCAAGGAAGGAAGGAGGTAGGAGGAACGACGAGAAGTACCACTGTCCTGAGGACGGTCGCCTCGCGCTTGCGTAACCTTTGAGAACCTCCAACCTCCTCCTTTGACACTCGTAACAATTCTAAATCTAAGCAGGTAGTGGGATTATTGTTTTTCAAATCGAGTAAAATAATGTTTCTGTAAAGGATTAATAATAAGATACAATTTTATTCTACGGCGTGTACGTATCAAAGTATACTAAAAGTTTACGACGTAAGGTGTTTCGTAATCAATTCTTAGGTATAAAAGGGGTTTTTCACTTTATTCCACATTTGGAGTAATTCCGTACTGGCCAAGTTTAACTAGGTTGGTGAGAAACATTTGTCAGTAAATAATAACTCTTGTTAAGCTTGCCTTGTAGAACATGCTTGTTACAGACAAGGGAATTTGTGGAGAGGAAGAAGGAACGAAAAATGAGCACAACATTTACTTCCAAAGAAAAATTTTCCGACTAAACACCCACGAACCTTCACGCCACTATTTGTAGCAAGGACAGACAAAAACGAGTCACGTGTGAAGTTGGAACCCTCCGCCCAGGGCCCGAAGCTGATGCCGCGGCCTACGAAAGCCGTGGCCGGAGGTGGGGGACGTAGACAGGCTTACTACCTCTCCGCCGCGAAAGGTAAAGGTTCTCGGAGCGAGGAGGCCATGCGTCCAATGTTATGGGGCTGTAGGGTCGTGGGTCTGCCTGGGGGGGGGAGGCATGCTTCGGAGGTAGTTGGGGGGGTTGTCGGAGGAGATGCAGCTGGAACCATCCGCGTCAGGAAAAATAAGTACGAGATAGTGTGTGTCTCAACCCGAGAACAGAAGTAAAGGAAAGAGGACCACGTCCTGCCGTCCCCCAAAGTACGCCATGGCTCGGTCTACTTGTGTACCCCACCCTTTGCCCGCAGGTCCGCCTGTGGGGTTGCGAGGACCAGGGACACGGGGGGTCCCCTTAGTCGGCGGTGGGACAGGTCCTCTCCCCTCCCTTGAGGTATCTATCGTCGTGGGAGGAGCCACCCAGGGCTGGTGGGGGTGTCTGCCGGTCCCCGGGCGTCTGACGCCACAGGAGGGAGCTCGTGGCAGACCATATCACGCCCCCATATCCTTGGGACCTGCCGTAAAGGACGCCAGCTCCTTCAGTACTTCCCAACAAGGAAGGTGCCTCTCCTGCAAAAAATTTCTTCGACTGACTGTCCTCCTCTCAATTTCAACATGTCTGCAGAACCTAGCGAGGAAAAAGAACTCCATGCTCCTACGGGAGAAAAACTTCTGAGAAGACGTCAACGGAAGTTTCACATGAAAAAAAAAAAAAAATTTGTGACTCCCGCCTCGTCTCTCCGGACAAACACAGTCTCTGTTTTTGTGTAAGTATCTCCGCTCTCCGGAGGTTGAAAATGAAATCGCGTGCTCGACTCGATTCGAAACTTTGGTAGAGTCTCTTTCGGCACTACATTTATGGGGCAGTGTTTCCGTGCCGCACGACGGCGAGTCTAAACAATATGGTCCACACACAGTGTAGCGTCGTGTTCGAATTCTCACTGTCTCTTCGGTCATCAAGGGAAACGCAAAGTCAAACGTAGAATGTCTGCATAAACACAACTAGACAGCGAGAGGTCTGATGTTATACAAGCCGGTAGGCGGGCAGACGGCGCGTCTGTAGAGCTAAAATGAGCGAGGTTCCTTTGGAGGAGAGTGGAGTGCAAGAATAGTCAGATCGTATGTACTTTCCAAGAAGGTCAAATACGTGTGTAAACGTGTTGTCAAACATTAGTTCCAACTTTGCAAGTCTTTCAGTCAATCAAAGGTCGATATAGCCCCTCAAAAAATAATCCTTTGCGCAGTGTGCCTCCGCACCGCCAGCCGTGGCAGTTACATAGTTCCTTCCACACGCCAGACAGCACGATATTTGGACCTTCTGTCGGAAGTACATAGTCTCGACTATTCTTGCCCATGAGCATTAATACTCAAAACATCACAAATAAAACCAAACATATCTCTTCTTACTCCAAAGGATCCCTTCCGCGATTACCTGCCTCCGTACTCTCTGACAATTGTTTAACCTAGACAGAGAAAAAGTAACCGACCCCCACGCCTGACTGCTCTTTTAGTCAGTCGTCGCGCTTCGACAAAGTTCATAGGCACACTTCTAATCCCTGGACTAAGCGTCGCAAATTTAAATATTTCTTAAGTTAAATAAACTATTTCTAAGTGCATTGCCGTTAGCGTACCTGTCCAGTCTCTTGAATTTTAGTGTCGTCTATGCAATGCTGTACGTTTGACTTGGCGGTCTTCCTTGTAATCGACGCGAAGAGACAGTTGAGATATCTTCGAACACGACCCACGGTGGACAACACCAAGGAGATCCAATATGTTTACAGGACGCGTCGTGAGAACCGTCGTATCAACCATAACCGGTGGACTTAGGGACCCTGGCGCGTACAATCAAAGTTTCGAGTTACAAAGACGCCATTGACGAGATTGGGGGTTAGAGAATTGAGTC
>NW_011362911.1:772300-775401 GCF_000735185.1 Notothenia coriiceps | reverse complement strand
ACCACTCTCGGTTCCACTTTTACTTTTGCGCGCTACCTGTCTCACTCTTTTCCGGCCTCCAGCTTTTCCTGCTGGAACCCGCCGCTTAAAGGTGGGGGTCCGCGGACCGGCCATAGAGCCCATAGAGTTAAAGGTGTTGGCCGTTAGCTGTAAAAATCCATAGATTAGCCGCACCGTTATATAAACCGCAGCGTCGAAAAATTGGGAAAAAGGCGCGGCTTATAGTCCGAAAATTACGGTACTTCTTTTCATATATGAAGACAAAGACAAGTGACATCTCATGTGTAAACTGAGTTCATTCAACATATTTGTAGTGACAGAACAATAGATGCCAATCGTTACTTAAAAACAGGCTAAATGGAAGTCACATGTTATCTTAAAATGTTAAATAGTATGTTGAATATCAGGGTTCAAGGTTCAAGGCTTTTACAGTCATTAGTACATAGCTACAGTTCAGTTATGACAATGGCATTCTTAGGTCACAGGCTCCTCCAACAGTGCAACACAATAAAACAGATAATTTGTGCAAGTACATCAAATAAAATAGAATATAATAGAAATAGTGCAGTGCAAAATGTCAGTTAATGGACACTTAGCGAAATTATATCAATTCAAAGACTTGTTTCCTGTGAATGTTCGAACCAGGTTGAGAAGTGCTAGGAGAAAATATAGGAAAGTGGGGCCATACATAAATTTAATCAACTTCCTTTATGTCTTTTACCTCGAAAATGTTTTTTGACGAAATGTTTGATGCAGAGTTTTTGGTGTAGTTTTCAAGAAGTTTATACGAAAGAAAAGATGATAATTTACAAAAAAAACAAAGGGAACAACCTGGTAAATCAAAATTACATTATTTCATACCAATATATGTCAGCACACACAGCCCACAAGGTCGTCTCCACCCCGAAAACAACGCCCGGTAGATACCAGGTTATCACCGTCAAAATCACAAGTTAAGTCGAGGAACGGGTTTGGGACTTTAATGGTAAACTGTGTCAATTCTTTGTGGTAACACCGTTATTGAAAAAGAAAAGAAACAACTTCCAAAACCCACCCGATGGTCATACGACTAGTGGTAGCCTTTTGAGGGACCTCCCTGTACCTCCAACAGTATGTTTCCGATGTCTTGGACGAGATGTTCGTTGGATGACATTGAATTTACAATAGACAAAGACTCAGGGATTTTAAACCTAATCCAAAAGAGGAGTTTGTCCGCAGGTACGGTCCCAAAAACCCGGGTGGACTGCTAGACTGGATAAAACCCCCTCCTGCAGAGGGTGGGTCCTTTTGCAGAAGACACGAGTCGACGTCGCGCAAGTCTAGTTTCTTCGTACTTGCTCGCTCCCGGACGTGTCCGACCGTGCCGCCTCTTTGACGATCGCTGGTGGCTTCCAAGGGGAAGGAGACGTCCTCTTCATTCGCCCGAGTAAACAGGAACAAATGTCAGCACCATACATATACACACCTCGCAACAAAACTTGCCAAGGATACAAGGGTAGGTCCCGTGCCAACGCACATATCATTTTCTGTTGCACCACTTGCTCCCTATGATGAAGTGGGATTCCCCGTGCTTGGGCACAAGAACTCGACGTCACAGTACTGCCTCTCGGCGTCTCTACACACACCGCCGCCGACACACTCGCAGCGTCCCGACCGGTCGTCGAAGGCGTTCTGGGGTTTCTCACGGACGTTCAAGTGGACGGACCTGCGGTCATGACTGACTCTTGTCCAGACACAGTCCGACGACGTACCCGTCGAACTCTGTATTCGTACCTCCAATTGTGTTCCTCCGAGGAGTTGTCTATATGTCGAAACCTCCCAAAAACCGTGACAATAGCTGGTCTCTATAACACATATNAGAGTGTTTGGAAGTGAAAACTGGATCCCTTCTATTCAAATGTACTTCCCAGAGTCTATTATATACACATGTCACTTGAGGCAGAGCTTAAATTTCCAATCCCACAATGCCGAGCGCCAGCAGCACCATAGACGCCAGGCTTAGAGTGGGTGTGATGGTTGGTGCTTCACCTGAGGAAGAAGAAACAACATGAGACAGATGGACCAAGAGGACATAATGTATTATATATATATTTACATTTTCTAGCCTTACCCTTGATACTAATCATCCTGACTGGGCCATCCCCTCCTTCATAACGTCCGCATACCAACAGCTCAAAGTCTCCCATCTGAGGCATGGGGAAGTCCATGAAGTGCCAGCCAGTCATATAGACTTTCCCATAGATGTAGCCTGTCTTTCTGAACATAACCTTGAAAAGAAAAAGTATTGGATCTTCAACTTTTCCATGTAGACTCTGGAGTTTAAGTGGGGACATTTTTCATCTGATTTTCGATTTTTAAGGGGGGTTAGTGTCTGTATTTTGGCTACAACGTTTATTAAAGACTTGTTTAAGTTGCTTAAATTAGACTTCAAAAACAAATAACAAACAATACACCTTTGCTTAAAATGTATGTCATATGTATTAGCACAATCAAAAATGTGAGTTTTCTTGTTTCCATAGAGGCTACCATCATCACAGAACCACCTGAGGACACTGAGGTGAAGGTTGGTGATGAGGTGATCCTGAGGTGTGGCGCTTCATTCGACCCCATGCTGGACGTCACATTCATCTGGACCATCGACTACAGGATCATCGACTTTCACTCTGAGTGGGATCACTACGAACGCGTTTTGGTAGGTAGCCTCATTATTTTAACATCTTACACTCACAAACCGTGTCTTGACACCCTCAGCTAATGACATATATATTGTCTCTTGCACTCCCTCTTTCCTTTCCCCTCTCATCTCCATGTTTTTTTGCTTCCTGGTGTTCAGAGTGAAGATGGCAGTGGTGATCTGAGAATAAAGAATGTCCAGATTTGGCACGAAGGTCGCTACGCCTGCACCACTCAGTCAGTGGTGGACAGCGACTCTGCATACGCTGACCTCAAGATTGTTGGTACGTCCCAGCACGCTCTGTCTAAAAGGATCATAGACAGGGGTGCACACAACTTTCTCAGTGAGGTACTCAGATGAGTACCTGGAGTCAGTGTTTGGTACTCCAACTTCCGGCTCCCCTCAAAGTTCCCATGAAGCCCTCTGT
>NW_011362911.1:766392-772260 GCF_000735185.1 Notothenia coriiceps | reverse complement strand
ACATAAGATTAAGGAAAAAACAAAACAATATTTTGATTTGAACTGAAACAGCATACAGACAAAATAATGATATGCAACACTTCCTTATTTACAAGTGATAAGAAGAAGCAGAGTTCTGATTATGTGTGAAACAGCATGAAGGCAGGTGTGAACATATTGCTTTCATTCACTTTTCTGCAGTAACATTTAGGTGTATACCAATTAATAAAGGATAAGATTAATATATGTCACAATTTCCAATAGAATTGAGATGTGCCAAATGATACAGGGAACGGTGTAAATGGCACATAGACATACTGCCATCTGCTGATGGAAATCCACACATTACATTTCAGTTGCAGGCATTGACATTATAGTATCCTGAACTCCCAACACTGCATGGATAAATTGCAGCTTAGTACCAAAAATGTGGTTTGGTCATTTGTCTCGAGTCATGTACGTATATTTTCGGAATATAAGGCGCACCTGAATATAAGCCGCAGCAGCGGCATACACTCTCGTTTCCACTTTTACTTTTGCGCCGCTACTGTCTCACTCTTTTCGGCCTCCAGCTTTTCCTGCTGGAACCCGCCGCTTAAAGTCGGGTCCGCGGACCGGCCATAGAGCCCACAGAGTTAAAGGTGGTGGCCGTTAGCTGTAAAAATCCATAGATTAGCCGCACCGCTATATAAACCGCAGCGTCGAAAAATTGGGGAAAAGTCGCGGTTTATAGTCCGAAAATTACGGTAGTTTGATCTTTCCTTTTTATTCTGAGATCCCACTGTAATGAAAGGAACACCAGTACTATTTTAAAATGGCTAAACCAATGACACGATCCAGATTGTTATACTCTGTTTAATGGTTTTGCAGCCTGACATAAAGGAACTTAGCATATACATATATGTGATATACGGATATTTCTTCCAACCCTGGCTTCATTCAAAGTGATATGGCTTTCATTGTTGCAGCGAGAACTCATAACTCTTAAATTGTCTATGCATATGACACTAGTGAGGATGGAGATTTAAATGAACAATTTAGCAAGCATCTTATGTATCTGTAATACAGCACCATGGAGCCTGTAGAAAAAAATGTACTTAAGAGATGAACAAAAGAGATTATGAAGAATAAGTTTGTTTAAAATATGTGATATTGTATGTGCTACAAAAAAGGGTGAATTACATAAAATCTAAACACAGTCACACATTATTCTCTGCTCATTCCAAATGCAGTGATTATCATACAGCGCTTTTCATTGCTTGACCCTGTGAGAAATGGATGTGTTAAATTCTACCTTGGCACCGCTTTCCAGTTTCAACATCTGGATCCTGGATGCTTTTTTCTATATGAACACATTTTGAGCTTAATCACATAATCTAACAAATATTATTGGTTCATTCGTTTTGGCTTGAAAAATGGGTAAGACATAGTTTATTTAGATTTTCTCATATCATCCAGTACAGAAGTCTTACTCAGTTATACAGCACAGTTGTGTTCATTTAGGAGATGAAGCACATCCTTACTACGTGTTGGGTTCAACACCCAATGCTTTTTTTGGTGAAAAACAACTTCCTGTTGCAACAGAACAGATGCATGACACATGATTTTAACCACTATCAGAGTGTTTGGAAGTGAAAACTGGATCCCTTCTATTCAAATGTACTTCCCAGAGTCTATTATATACACATGTCACTTGAGGCAGAGCTTAAATTTCCAATCCCACAATGCCGAGCGCCAGCAGCACCATAGACGCCAGGCTTAGAGTGGGTGTGATGGTTGGTGCTTCACCTGAGGAAGAGAAAACAACATGAGACAGATGGACCAAGAGGACATAATGTATTATATATATATTTACATTTTCTAGCCTTACCCTTGATACTAATCATCCTGACTGGGCCATCCCCTCCTTCATAACGTCCGCATACCAACAGCTCAAAGTCTCCCATCTGAGGCATGGGGAAGTCCATGAAGTGCCAGCCAGTCATATAGACTTTCCCATAGATGTAGCCTGTCTTTCTGAACATAACCTTGAAAAGAAAAAGTATTGGATCTTCAACTTTTCCATGTAGACTCTGGAGTTTAAGTGGGGACATTTTTGATCTGATTTTCGATTTTTAAGGGGGGTTAGTGTCTGTATTTTGGCTACAACGTTTATTAAAGGCTTCTTTAAGTTGCTTAAATTAGACTTCAAAAACAAATAACAAACTAAAACAACACACCTT
The DNA here is from genome assembly GCF_000735185.1 of Notothenia coriiceps. Classification (NCBI taxonomy): domain Eukaryota; kingdom Metazoa; phylum Chordata; class Actinopteri; order Perciformes; family Nototheniidae; genus Notothenia; species Notothenia coriiceps. The sequence continues at coordinate 770,059 of NW_011362911.1, read as the reverse complement.
TGCTTAAAATGTATGTCATATGTATTAGCACAATCAAAAATGTGAGTTTTCTTGTTTCCATAGAGGCTACCATCACCACAGAACCACCTGAGGACACTGCAAGGTTTCCAATGGAAAAACGTATTTATAGACTTGATAGATAGCAGCCTTAATAGAAGTATTCCACACTCACCTTGTAGTAAAGGGGGAAGGAAATATCGCCAAACCAGTCATACGAGATATGTTCCCACCACACATACAACCACTGTCCTGTCCAGGTAACATAGCGCCACATCCTGGGAGGGTCTGGTGGGGCTGGAGACAAAACACAGGTATTTGCTCGGACCATATCTATACCGTAACTCTCATTGTAGGTGTTTATAGTCCATATTTTTTCTTACGTGCTCTCTTTGTGAACATCTCGCAGTGTTCCCCAGGGGGTCCGAGGCCAGCTCCATTGAAGGCCCGGACCTCGATAAGGTAGTGAGAGTCGGGCAGCATGTTCTCCAACCGGGTCTGGTTCAGTGAGGCTGAAACAAATATACGGTGTGCTCCTGGCTCCGGATCATCGTACTTTCTCCAGTATTTCACCTGGAAAGGAAAAAAAAAAAAAAAAAGTTATCACTGGATAAAGAGTGAACACTCCCGGCTACGGTGTTGTTGATACCCTGCTAGCTCGCTAACACTGACATGAAGTCAATGCAATTACATGTAGAATGCAGGGTAACTTATAAGACAATTACAAATGAAAAGTGGTTATGGTACTCCTTGCAAGGGCAGAATCTTAAGTCATTAGTTGTCCTGTAACCTCCAAAATGGTATATTCTGCCACCAGCAGTTAGTTGGAGTTTGTTGCCTTTAGCAATCGTTGGTGCTGTGATTTGTTAATTTAATTGCACTATGAGCAGACTAAGAAGGCAGGTATGAGCAGTTTGAGCCTAATGTGTTGACAAGTTAAACGTTTAACTTGTTTTTTCAAACTTAATCCAAAGTTAAAGTCTTTACCATTAATTAAATATTCCACATTCTCACTTATTTGACACCTTGAGTAGTTTTGAGTCACCATTTAAAATGTCTACCGGTTCTGTGTGAAGAGATAGTGTGTCTTTCATAAGCCTTAAGGCATTTGAGACCAAAATCTTTAGTTAGTGTATGCAACTTGGAGAGTAAAAGCTGTGTACCTGGTATCCCTCAATGTACTGCTGTAGGCCGGTACCAGTGTCCATCACAGGCAACCACCAGACCACAGCTTCAGTGGAGGAAACAGGCCTGGCGTAGATATCTGTTGGAGACTCTATCGGTACTGGAGACAGACAAATGGATGGGAAAAGAAAACATTTTAGTCAACCCTATTCGTTAATGTCCTCCCTTTCTTCTCATTGGAATCAAACCATGCTGAAATTAAATCCTCACCATCTCTTGGGTAGTAGATGACCTTGGTGAGGCTGTATGGTCCATCTCCTTTCGCGTTGAAAGACTTGATCTTCACCTGAAACTCTCTGACCTGGAAATCTTCTTCTGTGGGAATGAAGTAAGAGTCCCTGTGAACGTACCGCCTCGTCTCGGGGTCCGAAATGGTCTCGTACCACCAGTCGTACGCGTCGTGAGGCTTGAATGCCACGATGTAGCCAAACTTTTTGCCGGAGAAATACCAAGGCTCCACAGGCTAAGGGGTCAGGAGTGGAAAGAGTAAAGGAAAGGAAAAACACCTTAGACTTTGTAGTAGTATTTTGGATCAAGCGACGTTAACTGAGGGCTTACTTACAGTCCATGTGATGACGATCTCACCATTTCTACCTCCGTAACCCTCCACATCAGTGGGAGAAACCACTGGTTCTGAGAAGGAAGAGAAAGGCCATTAGTGTTAAGTCTTGACAAAAAATAATGTGTCAGGTGTCAGTTCTCTCTTCTTACGAGCGTCCCAGGTTTTGATCTTGAGGGAGGGGATGCTGGACTCCCCGGAGCCGTACTCGTTGGTGGCGATGATCCTGAACTGATACTCCATCCAGGGGTACAGTTCTGTGACTTCTGCCTTCTCAGAATGGCCATCCAGAAAGGTTGGAGCTTAAGGAGACACATATAGTATGTTGACTTAAAAATAATTGTGTTTAATTTTCTGTCTCTTGTTTGGGTGCAAGTAGACTTCATTTGCAGGATAAAGCAGACGTGATGTCAGAATGCTGGATTTAAAACGAGAGGGCCCCCTACTGGCAGTGAGCAGTATCAAAAAGTCAGTCAACTTCCAGTTTGTGTGTACAGACAGAGAGATCGGAATACCGTTTCCCACAATCCCGAATATAAAAACAAATATAAATCAGTACTCACAAGTTTTGGCGTCCTTCCAGTCGTCTTCATTCAGGGACCAGAAGTGTCTGGTCTGGATGGTGTAGGAGAGGATGGGGCTGTTATGCTCTGACCCTCCAGTCCATAATAACTTCACCCATGAGTCCCCGATCTCATCCACTCGGATCACCCCGGGAGGCCCAGGAACACCTGGATCAGGAAGGGAATACGCAGGGATTATTCATTTTCTGTACATTTGCTCAGAGTAAAAAAAACAAGCTGGCTGGTGTGATGGGATCAACAATGCCAAATCAAGCCAGAGGCGTCAGGTATGGGGGCCAATCGCCACCTTGACTCATTGATTTTAATCTAAACTGCACATCTGTAAAGTTTTGTGACTGCAAGGAAGTTATAAGGGTCGTACAAATCTGTCAAAGGACACACACTTTCAAATTAAAACCAACATGGCTGACGCTGCTGGTGATTGGCATCTATGATCCTTTTAGACAGAGCATGCTGGGACGTACCAACAATCTTGAGGTCAGCGTAATGCAAGAGCTCGCTGCACCCGCACGGAGCTAGTGGGCAGGCGTAGCGACCAGTTCGTGCGTAGCCAAATCTGGACATATCTTTATTCTCAGATCACCACTGCCATCTTCAACTCTGAACACCCAGGAAGCAAAAAAAACATGAGCATGAGAGTGGAAGAGGAAATAGGGGGGTAAAAATAAATAGGGAGGGGGGGGGAGTGCAAGAGACAATATAGATTCATTAGCTGAGGGTGGTCAAGACCGGTTTGTGAAGTAAGATGTTAAAATTAATGAGGCCTACTACCAAAACGCGGTTTTCCCCCGTAGTGATCCACTCGAGTAGTGAAAGTCGATGATCCTGTAGTCGATGGTCCAGATGAATGTGACGTCCAGCATGGGGTCAATGAGCGCCCACACTCAGGATCACCTCATCACCGTAACCTTCACCTCAGTGTCCTCAGGGTGGTTCTGTGATGAGTGGGTACGCCCTATGGAAACAAGAAAACTCACATTTTGATTGTGTCTAATACATATGACATACATTCAAGCAAAGGTGTGTTGTTTTAGTTGTTATTTGTTTTGAAATCTCAACTAAAGCAACTTTAAAAGTCTTTAATAAACGTTGTACCAAATAACAGACACTAAACACCCAAAAATAAAAATCTGATCAAAAAAGTCCCCACTTGAACCCATTAGCAGCCACATGTTGAATGCCATGGCCAAAATTTTTATGAGTGGTTTTTTCCAACAATAAAGCCATTTTGTCATTTGCCCTGTGAGACTTTTATTTTTGTTGCACTCGGGTCATGTACGGTGTTTATATGGAGCAAGCAGTGTGTAAAGCAACTAAATTATTGAACAATAACAGACCTGTG
>NW_011362911.1:758045-766374 GCF_000735185.1 Notothenia coriiceps | reverse complement strand
AGTATGGAGCTCAAATGCTTTTTCTCTTGCGGGTTTATCACAAGGTGAGTTCTTTTTTTATTTCCTGCTTTTTAAAACACATGTGCTCTCCAGTACAGGTTAGCTCTGAATGTTAGCGAGGCTTGCTAATGTAAACAAAGACGAGATTACGTCCAAAACACGTCAGGCATTGTTTCTGATAGCAATTTTCTGTGGGTCCGGCAAATCTGTATCCGCTCGTTGTACTCCCATCTTTAAAAGATTTGGGTACGGAGGAAAAGAGAGAGGGTTTTATTTTCTGATGCTGCGTGGGTTCCCCGACGCACCGGGGACACATATTTATGTATAAAAGACATCACAAAGTGCATTTTGCATGATAGGTCCCCTTTAAAGCATAAAAAATAGGAAAATATAGCTTTGGTCAGGACCGACATTGATTAAAGATCCAACTTGATGAAAGTGAAAAGTACTTATAGATAATTGAATGGCATTCTTTTTTCCACAATCAGAGAAAATGTTTTTAATAGGGTTTAAATATGTACACACACTTATACAGTATGCACATGTCCACAGACCTGTGATAGTGAGATAGCCAGAGCTGTTGGCCTTTCCTCTGTCGTTCTCTGCAAAGCAGCTGTAGAGTCCTGCATCGTTTTCCGTGGAGTTCATGATCTCCAGAGTCCCATCCCACATGACGGAAATCCTGACCATGAACACAATGAATAAAGCTACGCAGCTTGCATGAATGAGACGATAGGTGATACTGGTAAATGAGGATTTACCTTGAGTTGTTGTAGAGGAGCTCCTTGCCCTTCATCCAGGTGAACTTAGCTCTAGGAGCAGCTCGGGGTTTACACTCGATCAGCACGCGGCCATCTTTAGCTCCGAGAAGCTGCCTCTTCACGGGGTTAAACTCGAACGTAGGAGCACACGCTGTGGGAAACCATAAGGTGTGAACTCTTGTTTAGTGCCCCAATTTCATGATAAATTGTGTGTTACAAATGTGCTTCCTGATATTAAATAATGAATGTAAGGTTTCCTCAAAGGTCTCACCGATGACCCTCAGCTCAGCGTTGGCGTATTTGATGCCCCAGTAGTTCTCAGCGAGACATTGGTACATTCCTGAGTCATCAAAGGTGAGACTGGAAAACTTCAACTCCCCTTTCCCATACTGGAAAACACACAGACACAACCCAAATGCTAAGTCAATACCATGTACTCTCAACTTCTTGACTAAATGACTGAACGTATAACTGTTCTCTGACCATGTATCCGTCTTTGTACCAGCGGATGAACGGGAAAGGCTTCCCTGACGCCACGCAGCGCATGGTGTGCTCCGAGCCGATGTCGATCTGAGTGTTGTTGATGGTTTCTGCCCACTCCGGAGCAGCTGAAGAAATTACAGGGATATAAAAGTGATAGATAAACCCAATATTCAAACGCATGCACAATATAGTCATTTTAAATGGTGACTGAAACTACTCAAGGTGTGCAATAGGGGGAAATGGGGAATATGTTATCAATGGTAGATACTTCAAATTCCAAATAAAGGTTTAAACAACAGTTAACCTTTGAAATACCTACTGGACGTACAGTATATTTGATATAGGATTATGAGACTGTTTAGATTAGCTAGCTAGCATTGAGTATAGGAAGAACATTTCGGTAGTTAACATATAGGGTATTTAAGAATAAATACTAAAATTAGCCAGAAGTTAAGTAAAAAGTTATTCTTTGCAACACATTGTGCTTAAACTGCTGACATAGCTTCCTTTTTTTATCTGCTCTTAGTTAAATTAAATTAACAAATCTTAACATCAACTGATATACAACTGCAGTGCTAGTAGTGAAGTTTTTTCTTTCATTTAGTTTTAATCTTAGTACAAATGTCCTTGTTTGATTTGATCATATTAAGTCATCCTTAATTATGAAATACTTAAGTGTGGGCATTTTAGTTTTCTCTTAGTCAAAGAAAACTGTTACTATTTTAGTTTAACAACAATTTGTGATTTTTTTTGTGTTTTTTAGTCATCAGGTTATATTTAACTATTCAGTCAATCTAGTCTAGCTAAAATATGACCTGGATTCCCAATCTTCTTTATTCTCTGATCAGTGTTGTTAACTTTTATTTAAGTAAAATGTTAGTCTCCAATATGCACATGAAAAAGGTTTATTGACCAACTCATTTAGTCATCATTTTGGTTAGGGTTAAATAATTAAAGAGGACATAGTATTCTCATTTCAGGTTCATATTTGTATTTTGTGTCTCCATGCTTTAATGTTCAAAAAGCTCTTTATTTGTCTCATACTGCCTGTGCTACAGCACCTCTTTTCACCCTCTGTCTGAAACCAGAGCCCAGTCTGCTCTGATTGGTTAACTGGCCAGCTCTGTTGTGATTGGTCAACGCCAACGACAATCACTTACACTCCACATACATCCAGTTCTTGTTCCAGTCCTTCCCTTTGGTGTTGATGGCTTCACACTCGTACCTCCCCACGTCCTCGTACTGCACGTTGTACAGGTGAAGCACGGCTCCTGATTCGCTGATCTCATGACTGGGCGGCAGGTCTGTGTGGTCCACCTTCCTCCAAACAATGTCAGGGATGGGGCTGAAAGGGGACACACAGAGGAAGTGAACAGGTGCCTACAGTATGTGCCAGTATATAAATATCTTGTAAGCCCTCAGAACTCATTATTTCAGTACATTGAGTAAACAGGAAACATACTTTCCCAGAGCGAAGCACTCCAAAGTAATATTAGAAGCCAGCATGGCAGTCGTTTCGGGAAACTTCACCCTGAGGTCTGCTGGGTATTTTCTCTCCTCACCTGAGTCAAAACATTTTTATTATTAACAAAATGTTCAAACGTGACGAGATAGTGTGCGGAGGTGGAATTTAATTAAGTACATTTTGAGGTACTACTTTATACTTCTACTCCATTACACCTAAGAGGATAAACAACACTTTTCACACCACATTTATTCGAGACTTGTCGTTACTTTTGACACAAATGCCGACATATTATAAACATATATGTATTTGTTAGTTTTAAAAACAGTATATTATAATATTCTTTAACCCTCCTATTGTCTTCGTTTTCCCCCCCTTACTTTGGTGTTCGCGGTCAAATTTGACCGGTCCTGTTAGAACTGATATTACATTAATAATGCAACACTTTTCAAATAACCCTTCTGCACTTTACTACATATAAATGGAGTATATTATCCATATACATCTTAAATAAGGTGCTAGTCAATCATACAGTCTCCTAGTATAAATGAAGGATACTGAAAGATAATAGCAACATTGTAGAGCGGCATTTAACGATTATTTTCATTATTTCCTAGAATTATCAACTGTTTGGTCAATAGATTGTCAGAATTTTTTTAAAGATCTCTTTAAACTCTCGTGTCTGCCTTCTGTCCCCAGAGTCAATACTAAATATAGCGTCAGTTTGTTATGCTCCATATATCTGGAAGAAGCTCAATTAAATGTCTTGTTTTATTAAGAACCAAAAGATATTTCGTTAGGGAAATCTAATGGCGTAAAAAGTAGAATATTTGCTCAAAGATGTGGTGGAAAAAAAATATAATGAAGCATTACATGGAAAAACTCAAGTGAAGTACAATTATGTTGAAGTAAGACATCAAATAATACAAGAAATGAACTTAGTTAGTGATTGTGTGCATGCAATTTTCTGTGATTGTTTTTGGCAGTTCATCATTTAACATAGGGATGAGGTTTATATTGTTTTCAGAGCTAGTATGTGCTCACCATCCTCGGGGGGTATGGGGATGAGGGGGATGAACTTGGAGAAGACGCTCTTCCCGGTGATGGGGCTGGACACGAAGCACGAGTAGTTTCCCGCATCCTGAGCTTCCACTTTGGAGATGTACAGGTTCCCGTTCTTCTGGGAGACGAAGCGGCGGCGGTCCGTGTACAGGAACACCGGGAACTCGTTGAAGATCCAGCGGTAGGTCACCTCCTCTGGAAGGGGAAACACAGAGGTTGTTATTGGTATCTCATCCCCAGAAAACTGGCTTTTCGAATTCAGGCATGAAGAAATGAACGTACGTGGCCAGACTTTGGGGGGGACACACAGCAGGACGACCCCCTGTCCTTCGTTCACTTTAACCGGGTTTCTTTCCTCCTGGGGAAACTCCTCCACAACTACATGATACAGAGATAAGGAGAAATAAAAAAAACAGGAATTATGCGTTTTTTATTAGCAACCCCCCACTTTAAATGTTATTTTAGTCTTGTTTTATTTATTTTATAGGTTTTAATCTTTTAATTGTAATTTTATGTTATATTTTATATTGTTGCATCGACTCTCTGTCAGAGGGAAACCATTATTTATTTTTATTATCATACATTTACCTCCTTGTGTCTATTAACCTGATGAAATGTTATATTTTGTTGCATGTACCCTTTAAAGTTCTTAAAAAATAATCTGAAGGGAATTTTTTGTTTGTTTTTAACTTGAGATGTGTCGCCATTTTGTAAAGCACTTTTAGCTGCACGTGTATGAAAAGTGCTATATAAATAAAGCTTTATTATTATTATTATTATTATAAAAAGGAATCAGACGATACAATTATTAGTATTAATGATATAATCTATTTAGAATTGTAAATGTATATTGTATGTATTGTATACCGGGCGGTGGTGGTGAAGTCCATAGGGACTTGGCTTGGCAACTGGAAGGTCACCAGTTCAAGTCCCGGAAAGACCAAGTGCTACCGAGGTGTCCCTGAGCAAGGCACTGTTCCCTACACTGCCCCCGGGCGCCGTACATAATGGCAGCCCACTGCTCCTAACACTAGGATGGGTCAAATGCAGAGAAACCGTTTTGTTACATAGTACCTGTACTACGTAACGACAATAAGTTGAATCTTTAATCTTCTTCAATGTAGACAAACATTTAGATGTACATTTTGGGGTTGGGATTAAATCAGTGTAAACTTCTTCCCACCCCTTTTCGGATGTGTAATTAGGTAGATCATTTGTTTATATAGCATTTGTAAGTCAATAATATGTTTGTTTATCAATTTGATTCTGCTTGAGTTTGTACAAAGTTTGTACACAGTATCATAATTTCTCTTTGTTTCATTTAATTTTTTTTTACTTATTGTTTTACATTTCGAAATCAAATCATTATGCCTGGACAAAGTCCCAGGGCGCTACATAATGGCAGCCACTGTTCCTAACACTAGGATGGGTCAAATGCCGAGAAACCGTTTTAATTACACCGCACCTGTACTACGATAAATATGACAATAATTGAATCTTATCTCAATCTTAATTTATGACAATCGTTAAGTTCTCTCAAATGGCCCCAGAAATATTCGGAAATCACTTTAGCTTATGTTTTGTTTTTATATGGAGATAGGCACTGGACCTTTATAACACAATGGTTTAACATGCTCACATCCAAACCTTGACCTGGCCTCCTTGCTGATGACGGTGCCGTGATGTTCCTGGCGGACGCAGATGTACGTCCGGCGTGTTTTGCTCTGTCTGGGTTGGTGACCACCAGGTTGCCCCGCACCAGGCTGTAGTGCCTCGTCGGCTGCTCCATCAGCTTGATCTCCCAGCTATCACGTGCGCCACCTAGCAGCAGGTCGGGAGAAAGGTTGAGATACTTAGTAAAATTGCAATACTAACGAGATGTAAAAACACACTCTGCCTAGATGTCACAGTCTCAAAAAAGTTGCCTAAGTGAAAGTGGCACAGCATAGCTTTTTAGCTTCAGAATCAAAGGTAAAAGTACTTTTTTTTACATATACCAATACGAATAAGCAAAGGACAGAACATACAGAATAAGAAAGGGCAGAAACATACTGTAATGCTCAATTTTCCGTTTTCTATTTTAAACATACCCACCCCATCCACCCAGCCTCGACCTCACGGTAAGAAACAAAATTAAGCACCACAAAACAAAATGCATAATTCTAAAGTAAATTGGTTTTGAATAATAATAAGGGAAAACTTTAAGCAATAATATTCGTTGACAATAAGAATAATATGAACCAAAAGGCTCCCATGTACTCTGATCTGTTAGGATAATATCCACAAGAGCTGTCTATGAAAGTTATTAAAGTTCCTGGGTACGAAAGGTATTCTTTATGCAAATCGAACAGACCATATTGTTGGGAGCTTTTAAATGTTGTCACGGGGGTATTTCCTATGGAGAATCTTTTTTCATTTTTATGATCAGATCATTTGTTACATTTTAAATGTGCGATGGCTGACTTCACTATATTGGTGGCCCATGACAACAGTTAGAGTTCAGTGCTGTAAAAGGTTGACAATATTTCCATTGGAGGAAATAAGTATAACGTTGGAGAAAAGGGAAGTTGTCCGGCTTAAATGCATGAGAGAAATGTGCTACTTTGATTGGAATGGTATTTTTGGGTGATCCAAGATAATTGTCCAACAGACATTGACCCACATGTGTCATACCGAGTACTTGTCGGTATAAACCACTGTTTAATCCTGTATGTTCAGTAAATATTTTTCATTGTGTTTAGACTCTGTATGAAGCAGGGGGTTTGCTCGGGGCCCTGCAGTTCATTGGAGATCCTGCCGTCAGGAGAGTCCTCAGAGTGGACAACACATCCACGGCCTGTACCGGGGGCTTCCGCACGTATCTGCCGGGGTATGGCCTAGCGGACCGCGGCCCTGAGAGTGCGGCCAGGGCCGGAAAATATTGCGGCTCCTCCTCAAAGATGGGGGTCCGTATCAAGTGCATCATCTGACAAGTGTACATAACAAATGAGCTGACACTCTGATTTAAAAGTCACCCTGAAACGTTTAAATCTTGTTTGCAATTACTCCGAGAAACTCACCTCCGTAAATTCTAGGGCTCGGTTAAATAGTACCGCCACTGCAAAGCAAGAGCATAAAGAAAGTCACCGTCAGCAACAGCCACTTGCTCTGTGGCACGAATAAAGGTTATTCTTGATTCTGTTCTTAAGGGGGTGGGTTTATTTCACCATGTGTGAGGGGAGACTTTTTGTATGAGGAGAGAGGCCAGGAGGTAGACAGCAGCAGCAGGCAGCCATGACGGTCAACAACAACTTAATGCCAGCAGCGTTTGATTTAGGGATGATGCAGAGGACGCAAAAGAGAGGAAGAAGATGACAGCGGCATGAACTGGTGAGAGGCCTGAGGAGACACAAAGATACATATTGTATGCTCAGAAACAAATCTATCATGAAAACACTCTGAAGAGTATAACAGGCGCCACACTGATGACTTGTGGCAGATTTTCCACAGATAAACACTGCAGATGGAATCTCCCTGCTGCAGATAAAAAATGTCGATGTGAGTGACCGCAGCAGAATACTGCACAAGTACATGCAGAGACATCAAGACCTCTGTGTTGTGTGTTGTGTGTGTGTGTGTGTTGTGACTTTGGGTGGGTGTGTGTGTGTGTGTGTGTCGCTGTGTGTCCTGTGTGTGTGTGGTGTAGCTGAACAACCACGCAGCCGGGACCACACTGCAGTACGTAGACAGTCCTGCTCGCGTGCGTCACACATGCTACAGCATCACTTCTGCAGGATGGAATAGCAGCGCTGCTGAGAGCGGCGGAGTGTTTCAGTTCTCTGTCAGGACAGCGGCCAACATGGAGAGAGATTTAGAGACATAGGGGTAGGGGAAGGAATATGGAGGTAGAAAGCAGGATGATTCCACGATGTGTGAGGAGGTTAACATGTGGGGGGGAAAAACGTGTGCCATCAATTTAATCCATCTATACATCCATCCATCCATCTTCTCCCGCCTTATCGTGTCGGGTCAGCGGAGCAGCAGTTCATAGCAGAGAGCCCCAAACTTTCCTTTCCCTGCTCACATAACCATCTCTGACTGGGGGGATCCCAAAGTGCGCCTCCACAGGCCAGCGAAGAGATACAAATCCCTCCACCTGGTCCTAGGGCCCTCGGTCTCTTCCCAGCTGGGACGTGCCAAGCTGGGAGGTGAGACGATCAAATACAGTTCAGTCTAAATTAGGCTATGCACAGATCCAGAGGGAAGGGCCAGAGGGTATGGACTCGAGGTCACATTTGACAACAAACTTCACCTAGACTCGAAGCTTTAAAATAATAACCCCTTCCCCATTCCTAACCCCATTTATTCGTATTCATTTTTAAGTTATAGCACCCAAATCCAATTAATTTCCCTCCACTTCCTGATTCAATCTACTGTGTAAAATAGTTATTCAAAGCCATCGTAAATGTGTTGAAGTTACTCAACCATATATTGAATGGAACTAACAATCAGCTGTTTAAGGGGATCCAAAAATAGATCATTTGGTGTATTTTACACTACATGTCTCTCTCCTATGATA
>NW_011362911.1:752325-757868 GCF_000735185.1 Notothenia coriiceps | reverse complement strand
ACGTCACCTCAAACTCTATTAGTTTTATTTATGACCCTCAGAAGACTGGGCTGGGGCCTGGGGATGGACATAGAGGGACTAGATATCCCTACAGTTGAATGGGGGGGGGGGGGAATAGAGATGGGCAGAGAAGATTTAGCAGACGGAAGAGCGATATACGAATAATGCAAGGATGATAGAAAGAACATCTAAGAGACGGACGGGTCCTGCTTTCGTTGACATGAGCCAGGTGTGTGATGTGTGTGTGTGTGTGTGTTTGTGTTGTTGTGTGTGTGTTTGTGTGTTGGTGGTGTGTGTGTGTTGTTTGTGTGTGTGTGTGTGTGTGTGTGTGGTGTGTTGTATGGGGTGTGTGTGTGTGTGTGGTGTGTGTGTGTGTGTGGGGTGTGGTTGTGTGTGTTGTGTGTGTGTTTGTGTTGTGTGTGTGGTGTTGTGTTGTGTTGTGTTCATAACTTGCACCTCCTTCTCCGATTTTTCGCGGACACTCCGCATTTTCGTTCTTTTCGATTCTGACAAAATTCAGATTTACTCACGGACTGTTTCCACTACGGACTTTAATACAGCTACACCATTGTTTGGTTTTCCATGGTAAGCGTGTCTCTTCGCAGCGTGCCGCAACTTCAAAGTCTGAAGAGGGTGAGGAAGATGAAACTGAACAAGAATGTCATTTCCTTTCCTGTATATACAGGTCCAGCCACACTTATATGCTCCATGTGGTGCTACAGGCATTGCCTTGACTACATACATGTAAATGTATCTACAGCTCCGGCGATCCACTAGCCACGGGTCTTTGAACCTTGCAGAACAACTTACGTAGCGTCAGCCGTTGGAAACTGAGTCACAACATACTCACTAGATCCATCAGTGCAGTAAAAATCCCTTTCTCTCTTCAGCCATAACAATTGATCCTTTTAAAACTATGCATATGACTTTATAGTAAAAAGGCTCAAAGTTTTCAAACCTTTGACCTATATCTCTGTGACAGTCTTTATCACTGATGACCTGATGAAGTCAGGTTCCTTTACAGCTGCGTGTGATGTGATGTATGTTCCTCTGTTAGGCACAAGGAAGATCAGAATCATTGCTTAAGAAGTTAGAGAAATTGACAGTTGTTAAGACTACTTTTACTGCTAAACACTAGAATATGTTTCTGAAAACCTTGAGAAAGGAAAAGGCAATGCAATAACAAGTATTGATTCAGAATTGATCAGAACTCTTGTAGTTCATCTTGCCATGGCCTGATCCATGAATGTGGCTCACATCACACACACCACACACACACACCCACACACACACACACACACACACACACACACACACACAGCAAACACACACACACACACATTTCCTGTGGCTTGAAGTTGATCGTCACTCAAAGTTCACCAAGTGGTTTCGATATGATTGTAAGTGATGTAACCAGATCAGCAAATGTTTTCATGCCCCCCCTATGATTATACATCCATATGTTGAGCTGTATGGTTACTACACACTTATGGTTGGAAGTCGGTCCACACTCCCTCACTCACGACAAAATTTATTTTATTGAACAGTGAGTTTTGATCTGCACAGTGATGAAGACGTTATACCTAAATCGTGGGCTCTCACTTTCATATGATACTACAGGGCTCGGAAATTAAGAGTTCTTAGACACCCCGGCCAGCTAACGTAGATATCTGTTGAACTTGCTGCTTGGGTCAACTAAAAATATTGCTTTAAAAAAATGTTCCTGGTGGTATTGGTGGGTGAAAAGCAAACAGCTGTTTGCTGCGGAGCGCAGCACGAGCAGTCTCCCGTGAGCGGGAGCGCGCTCCTTCACTACAGACTGTCGCGCCACCTAACCATTCGCCAAAATGTTTTTAAGCGCCGGGCAAAAAACTATCTTAAAATAAAAGAAAGTCACCGGAGGAGTTAAAGGAGAGTGACAAGGAGTATGAGAAGAAGAAGGAGAGAAAAATCTATCTCTCTCTCTCTCAATCTATCTCTCATTCTATAAGGAACTACAGTAGACAAAAGGCGTTGCTATAGCAACACGTCATGTTTGTTTACACGCAAAATCAATAGCGCGAAAAGGGGTGGGGTCAATATGACCCGCTTGGCGGAAATAGGTATAAATGGCAATTCTTTTGCCGATTTCTTCAATCTGACTTCATATTGACAATTTTTAACAACATAGGGTGCTACATAACACACTTTCAGGAAAAGTCACGGACTGGGAGACTTTAATATGTTATTGAAAAAAAGTTACATACAATAAAAAACAGCTCTGGGTCAAATTGACCCCGTTGGCGGTTCTAGTGTTAAAAGAGGGCTCACACTTAAACTCTCCAAATCAGACATTCTTTATTTGTCTAAAATTGGGGAGACTTGCATTGTGTCAGGCAGAAACAGCTTCAAAAGATTATCACACGTTAATAAAATAAGTACCATCCAAGCTATGGAAGTAAGTAACAACATTATTAAAGTTGCACCCTAAAAATCTAATGACATTAAATGGGAGATCCCACCCTTAATCTGTGATGTCTAAAGCAGTCCAGATGTTATTTTGTGTCCATGAAAACACTTTCCCTCATGTTGCTGTTTGAGGTGATGTCTTTGTGTGTTATACATGAGAGTACAAAGCGCCAAAACAACAGTCCAGGTGCAAAAACAGAACATGGTGACAGGAACAGAACAATGGCTATGTTTGTCATTCCTACTCACAAAACATTCCCCCCAAAAAGCGTGACGGCAGGGTCACACAGAGCAGAAACTGTCAATTGCATCAAAGCCTGTTCAGAGTTGTAGTCGATGCTTCCTCCGCCTCTTCTACGATTGATTTCTCTTTGTGTCGTTATTGAACACTGCTGTGAAATTGCGAGTCACGAACGAAACCGTCACTGTTTGATTTTGTGAAAAGGAAAAGTGGACGAGAATTTATTTTGTATCAAACATTCGAAAGAAAAGTCTTTATTTTTCTCATTATTCGGAGGAACAGCTGGCTCCAATTACTCATTTCAATGCGTCACTTAATTGGCTCTACTCGGGGAATTACTTTTCCATGCCTTAATATTGAACATTTGATAAACCCTGCACACACACAGATAAGAGAGGCACCAACTCTGCTATGATGTGTCTCTTTACTCTCCCGGTACATAGCCAATTAAAGTTGTGACTATAATAGATGTTGTGATGTTTCTTCTGCAACATTACCTGCTGTTGAAAAGCAAATATGGTCAGCCTGAAGTTTCTTTTTAGCTTCATCGTCATCATCTCAGGCTGCTGAGTCTGTACTTGAACACGTTGTACATTGCAGAAAGCTTTTTCGAAAGAGAGATGCACAAAAGTTTGCTCTGTGCAGACGAGCGAGGTAGGTCAGATGTCAGGAGAGGAGAACGGATGAGGTGAAGGAGGCTGAGTGTGTGCTGCGTCTGTCTTTTTATCTGCACACTGAGAGCTAATAATGGCACTTGAAAAGCCTCCCTGTCGCCTCCTTATAATTTAAACAAAGACTTTACGAGGCTACGTCAGGAAAGAAAGGAAAGGATAGAAGTTCAGGTTTGTTTTAACCAAAAGTCTGGAATGGCATAGTATTTAGATTAATTAGTTAATGATAGCCAATACAGGTTTTTTTTTTTAACCAAATGTGAGTTTCACTGTGGAATCGTGTAGTTTAAAAAAGCGTTTATTACATTTTTTCCACCGCCTTTTTGGAATAAACACAAATATTTAACCTTTTTTTTTTTTTGATTGATACATTTTATTTCGAACAAGTAAAATAAATAATTACAAAACAAAAAATTGTTTTGCAGTGCATAGTCATGTAAGATAAATCAAAACATAAACTGACATTTACAACAACAACAACAGCATTAATTATTATTGTTATTATTAATCTGCTTTACCTGTTGATTGACATATACACATATGTACAAACATACATACATACACACATACACATATATGCACATATACATATACACACATACTCACACATATACACATTGTCAAACACCTTCCCCATCCCTGTACCTCGAGAAACTAATTTCTCTGTATTTCCTCTTGAACTGGTCAATGTCTGGACATTAACAAGTTGACTTTTCAAACGCATCTGGACATTCCTTTGTTTTCTCTCTCAACAACAAGCATCTATTCATCGGTCAGCCCATGAGTGAATCACAGACAAAAGAATAAAACAAATGGATATCGTGGTCACTACAAACTATGCCATGATGTACGGGCGCCGTACATAATGGCAGCCCACTGCTCCTAACACTAGGATGGGTCAAATGCAGAGAAACCGTTTCGTTACATAGTACCTGTACTACGTAACGACAATAAGTTGAATCTTCAATCTTCCTTCAATTTAGATTAATTAGCTAATCATAGCCAATACATTGTGAGCTTTTGCAAAACTCACTCACAATATCAAAATATAAATCGGCAAAAATGGTAGGAAAGCTTCTCTCTTGGAAATATAAAGTTTGACTTTCATAACCTAGATATATTTATCTACTGGTGAACGATTTTGAGAACAGCGCTCCACAGTGTTTCCTAACGGGTCTAACCTAAAAGCACTATTCCTTTTGGCTCAGCGCACTCTTTGAGTCAATCAATCATAATGCAGCTTTCTTCTTCTTTAGTATATTCTTTGTGTGTGTGTGTGTGTGTGTGTGTGTGTGTGTGTGTGTGTGTGTGTGTGTGTGTGTGTGTGTGTGTGTGTGTGTGTGTGTGTGTACTCCGTCCTTGTTCCAGAAACAATATGAAGCCACTCGTTGGTCACTTTAGAGGTAGCACTTACGACCTTACAGATAATAGCAGGAGAAGCAGCCCTGAGGACGCAGCAGCTAAAGTGGGACCATTGCTTTTTGTGAAAGTGGAGTGCAAAATCTTCTTTTGTGAAAAAAACACTCCCTATGTCTTTCTCTATACCAGCTGAACTTGTATAGTAATCGTATTTATTGACCTTATACGTACATGTATGCGGAACTGCAGAACGGAGTCCAGAACGGGGACAATAAAGTATATCGTATCGTATCGTATGTAGCCCCGCCCTTTTCCCACTTACTATGTGTGTGTGCTTGTGTGCTTTTATAAATATGTATTGACCTTATGATCGTCCCACTTCCGTATTCAAACGCATGTGTGTAAATGCTTCTGTTTCAGCACTAGCAGCCGTGTGAAGAATGCATTTTTGTGGGTTGGATAAAGGTCCACAGTGTTGAAATGTATAAAAACAAGTTAACTAAGAGACCAAACTCTATTAACCTTTCAGTGTGCTATTCAGCGAGTGAGCGTTAGCTATCTTGTTAATTAGCAAACATAGCAATCGTTAGCTATATCTATCTAACAAGCTGGCTAGTGAATGTTATCTATTTATCTCTGTATAGAAGCCAATGTTCGCTATCTATATACCTCCTTAGTTATCTTATATTGACAAGCTGGCTATTAAAGGTGGGGTAGGTAAGTTTGAGAAACCGGCTCGAGATACACTTTTTGTTATATTCCATGGAATGCTCTTAACATCCCGATAGCAATGAATATCTGAAGTGCTTTGACAATAAATCCAT
>NW_011362911.1:735606-744589 GCF_000735185.1 Notothenia coriiceps | reverse complement strand
CCACATCAACAAACCAGCCTATTTGGAACATGTAAGAAGTAGAAAGTACAGGTATTTGAGTTCAACATGTAAGAAGTAGAAAGTACAGGTATTTGTGTTCAACATGTAAGAAGTAGAAAGTACAGGTATTTGTGTTCAACATGTAAGAAGTAGAAAGTACAGGTATTTGTGTTCAACATGTAAGAAGTAGAAAGTACAGGTATTTGTGTTCAACATGTAAGAAGTAGAAAGTACAGGTATTTGTGTTCAACATGTAAGAAGTAAAAGTAAAAAATTGTCACAAAAATAAGTAGTGGAGTAAAGTACTGATACCAGAAAAATGTACTTAAGTTCAGTAACAAAGTATTTGTACTCCACTACTTCCCACCTCTGCTTGTCACTTCTTAAATCCAATAACCTCATAACACTTGTTTACCCATCTAAAGGCAACACAGGAAGTGTATCCATCTTCACCTTTTAAATAACTGTAAACGTGTGAACATGAACACCCTGGGTGCCACGAGGCTCCGTTTGCAAACAGAGAAGCATTTCCAGGGACGGAGATGATGAATCCTGCCAGAAGTGTCAATAAGAGTTTATCCTGTAATGTGTCTCCTGCTCTGCTGAGGCTTTGCTGATACAGCGTCTCCAGAGACCCTGACACTGCCTTTCATTTTCAAAAGTTCCTGTGGGCACCACTATTACACCGTGGTAAATCTGTCCGTAAATGACACTACATCGAATCCATCAGAGGGTCATCTTTGCTTCTGCTGCTCGTTCCCTTGAAACCTGCTGTGGACTCAGAAATGTTTTACATTGCTAAATATATTTATATCTTGTGAAGTTAACAGCTCATATAGAACCGTTTATACAGTACAGTGAGATATACTCCTTTTTTTAAGATGCCATCAAAAGTACACAAAACAAACAAGAGACGTACAACGTTCAGGAGAAGAGAACAACAAGCATTCATACTTCAATATGTAGATACAGTTAAAGTTCAGGAATATATCGGTTTGAGTGTAAATAAATAAACCGATATATTCTTGCACTTACAAAGTAACACTATAGTTAAAAGTCAAGGAATGTAAATGAAACATTATCTACTGGGGTTTAACTGATTTGCTTATTTCAAAATGCACAAGGTGATACCACTATATATCTGATTAGAAGTTGCAGGTGCAGTTGTTATTAATCAATGTTGTTATTCTCTCTATTCTTTCCTGAATGTAATGTCTTCCCTTGCCTCTGAGACGCCAATTGCATCGTTATAAAAGCCCTCGGGTAAAACAGGGATGCAATTAATCCTGAAAAACATTATTACATATTTAAGTAAAGGCAGGGATTGTTCAGACTGAAACATCATTACAGGGTGTAGAGATAGGTTTAGGGAAGGCTAATCAAAGTAATGATACCAGAGTGTTAAAAAGTGTTCTGTGCTGTTTCTTAAATCCCCTGCGTCTGTACTTGAGTGCATAAATGTACCCTAATTAAAAGTATAAAGAAACGAAGATTGAGTGACTGCATAGTGCGTTAATGTTGTTCAAAAAGTTCAGCACTCTTTGAAAAATACCTCAATTCCTACAGATAGATATTTGATTTAAAGGCAAATGCAGTTCCACTATTCATACTCATTCAACAATATATATTGCATGACTTACCTGTGAATTAAGTCAACTTGCAGAGGGATGAAAGTTGTTGTTTTTTTACAAGATTGATGCTATATCTAGCAAACAAGGAGGCAAAGCCAGCGCCATTTACGGGTTTTCTTTTACTAAAACACAATATGCCAATGTGCTAACTTTGTCATCAACAAATCATCCAAACCTCGTTAAGAAATCTGTCTCCTTTTCAGTCACGTCCAAATCCAAGAAACTCAAGTGTGATCTCACCAGAGAGGGCAAAAGTACACTCATCCTTTACTCAAGTAGAAGTACAGATACTCGTGTTTAAAAATACTCTGGTGAAAGTAGAAGTACTGACTAAACTTCTTTACTCAAGTGAAAGTAAAGAGGCTTTGAAATGTACTTCAGTAAAAAGTACCCATAACTAGCAGCTGTTTTAAAGAGTACCTGACCTCCCTTTATATTAATAGAACAATAATGTCATTGTTAGCTAATGAATGTTTCCATGCTGAACAACGGCAACATGACAACGTTTTCATCTGTCCCTCTTCTTTAGAGAAGAGCAGGAAATTATGGATACACGGATCGTGTTCAAATCAATAGGCACGCAATGACTCTAAATAATAATGATCACGCCACCAAACACACATTCAGACTAAAGGAACCAGCCTGTTTGGAAAATGTGAGAAGTAGAAAGTACAGGTATTTGTGCTCAACATGTAAGAAGTAGAAAGTACAGGTATTTGGGTTCAACATGTAAGAAGTAGAAAGTACAGGTATTTGGGTTCAACATGTAAGAAGTAGAAAGTACAGGTATTTGGGTTCAACATGTAAGAAGTAGAAAGTACAGGTATTTGTGTTCAAAATGTAAGAAGTCAAAGTAAAAAGTCGTCAGAAAAATAAATCGTGGAGTAAAGTACTGATATCAGAAAAATGTACTTAAGTACAGTAACAAAGTATTTGTACTCCACTACTTCCACCTCTGGATCTCACGGGGTGTCCGGCTTGTCTCGGTGACATTTATTAAACTCACAGGAACCCCTTTTCCGAAGTAATTAAACAAAAAATTATTATTTTCTTTGAAGTCTCGTCTCCAGAACCACCTCCAGGCATCGGGTCATAATGTCTCAGTCGTGAGGAGAGTGGAGATCATTCAAGTCTAGCAGGAGAGCGACGTAATTACACTTCACTTTGCATCCCAACAAAGTTATTGCTGTGTGACGACAGGTTACTGTACCTCATATGTTGGGTTCAGATTAGATTTTAACATTAATCTGTAATTTATGTTGTGTTTTATACATTTTAAGTGTGTTGTTTCATTATGTTTTTATGAATTTAGTGTCATTGAGTTTCAAAAGAAGCGCTCTATAATTAAAATGCATTATTGTTATTATTATTAGATTTATCAGTCAGTTTCATCTATTACATTTTAAACTGAAAATATACATAATTCCAAAAAAAGCTTTCAATACTCTTTACAATATTTCTTAACCCCCTTAACCTTCATGCTTATAACCCATAGGCCCCTTCCTTCAAATAATAATTGATAATATTAAAGAAAAGTTAATGTATAGAAAGTTATATCAATATTCTATGCAAAATAAATTATAAAATATGTTAATAAATTGTAATTAATCTTTAAAAAAAGAAGACAAATAGTCAAAACAATTACAGAAAATGTGTACGTAACGTAAAAAAGAGTCATCAATAGCAACATTTCTGTTGCAGTGCTATATATTGTTCAAAACGTTGTACAAAAAACACTTTCAAGACTGTGTACAATATTTCTTAACCCCCTTAACGTTCATGCTTATAACCCATAGGCCCCTTCCGTCAAATGATATCATGGTAATATTGAAGATTAAAGTTACATATCAATAATATTTGCAATTTTCTTTTAATAAATTGTAATCAAACATTTATAAAATGAGAAAAATAGTGAAAACAATTACAGAAAATGTGTACGTAACGTAACAATGATTCATAAATAGCAAAAATACTTATATTTACTTGAGCAATCATACACGAGAGGCCGTCCTTGAACGTCATTATTGGTTCGACAGTACTGCGGTAGGACCGAGGCTCCGTACGCCTGTACTGGAGTTCTATTATTCTATTACACAAACTATCATTGTAATCAACAATATCATAAAATAATTTCATAATGTGGGCTGATTTGCTCCCAAACCTACGCTTTCTGCTTGAGTTAATCTCCGTCAGAAAGTAGTTCCTAGAAAGTAGTTCCCATGGTAACGATAGCCGATCAAACACTCCTGCTACCCCGCTTACAGTTATTGATATAATTATAGTAAATAATATATTATTAACCAATTTATTGAAAACAATTCTTGAATTAGGCTGTTTAAATATCTGAGTAATCACTGTGTGGGATTAGCGGAACAAATCAAATCAGGCTGTCCATGGTGCTGAAACATTTTGGGTTCAGAATGAAGGTGGATGTTCATGCTGCCATTAAAAGTGCAATTCTTGAAACAGCTCTCCATGAACTCCATGCCAGACTTTTTTGCAGGTGGTGCTGTGGTGTTCACGGGTAGGACTACGTTATAGGAAGAGCTTTCCTCCAGTGGCCGTTTCATGGCGTGTCCCAGACCGGCAAAAAGCGCGTTGCTCCACATCTTTCTGTTGTCTAGAGATGGACCGATGTAGGCTCATGGAAGTAGTTTCGGTAGGCTAGTGGCGTGTGTAGGCCACTGGATACTTTGTGATTAGGCACGTTCTATTTGATCGTTGTTTGATCGTGGAATCAAACACGCCTATTGACCAATCAGAGAGCTTGCTCAAACCTATGTGTTATAGAATTATATATATTGTCCACAACGTTGATTATATTGGCATTAATCAATTATATATTTGTTGTTTCTGCTCTGATTTTATGTAAAGCGTCTTTGAGCACTAGGAAAAGCGCTATACAAATCCTATGTATTATTATTTATGTATTATTATTATTAACACCCCCTAATATAAGCAGAATGTGGCATTTCATTTGAATGCACCAATGTGTAAACAATGAATAGGCTTATTTAATTGAGCTAAAGTTGCAGGACCATGGCTACATTATACTTCCTGTTTACAACCTCCCAGTGGTGTTGATGTTTTCTAAAAGCTCTTACACACCAATCTGACACCAAAGAGCAAGTCCCGATAGACCCAACTGTTCTGTCGCCTCACGTCTCCTGCGTCTTGGCCACAGTCGCACTGGAACACTCCGCAAAGACTTCAGCCGACAGCCAAGTTGCACATATGAACTGCGCATGCGTGAGTGGCAATAACTCTCCTTACCAGCAGGCGGCGATAGTGTGTATTCATCATTCAAAAGAGGCAACAACCGGAAGACAGACTGCGTGATAACCGAGAGAAGAAGAACAGACTGCGTGATATAAACAAACAACAAATAGCGTGTTCCATTTTCACTCTACAGCGAGAAGCTCATGGGGCTTTCCCCAACCTGTGTCGAGAGCTGGAGTTAAATGAAATCTCAGATGTGCCTTCTTAATAGTTTGTTTGGGTCCCTCACTTCCGTTTCGCTTCTCATGCACTGATTCGCTAGCTGAACAGCCAATCACAGTGATTTCTTTAGCCGACGGCCTTTTACCGACAGCCGGCGGAAGGTGTCGGCACGACCGAAAAGACACGACGGGGCGGGACACACCAATCTGAGTAGGGCGACAGGACGCTCATCGATGGCCATCTATCGACGCCGAAAATCGTTGTGTAAGGACCTTAAGGGAGCCCCACAGTGTCAGACTCTGAAACTATGAAAAAAATATTGGATGCAATATATGCTCGATACAAACCAAGCATTAAACAACACAGACACAGTGTCCCCTCCCAACAATCTGAAAAGAAAAATCTTTCTAAATCATTATCTTGATAGAGCATATCATAAAAAAACATGTTTTTATGGGCAAATTGTTTATTTCTGCTTAGAAGTGTACCATCTTTTATTTAGAAGATGAATTATCTGTTGACTAAGATGCATCAATTACCAGTCATCCAGAGAATAAACCCATCTTACAGTATGCTGCGTCTTATTTCTCTAATATCACAGTCCATCTACTTTCTACCAGATGGTAACTTAGCTCAAAGAAAAAAAGATAAACAAACACAAACACAAACTGAAGAATAGCCAGTGAGCATTATTTCAGGCGGCTTTATAACAGGTGGTGCTTCAAAGCAGTTGGTAGATGTTGCTTTTACTTTATTCTGAGAACATCTGCCCCACTGATAGAAATGAAAAATGGAAGGAAACGTTACCACGGTTCATTAACCTCACAGCTACCTGGATTTGTACATACAACTTATTTCAAAGAGAGTTGGCGTAGTAAAGATGTTTCTTTCCTAAACCTGGGATGACACTAACATGTGTTGCACCAACCTCCTTTATGTAGGTGTGCTTGGATAACTAAATACAGTTTACTCCATATTTTACTTGAATATTTAGAGTTTCACTAATGCTACTTGGAGACATAATATATGGTTAACTTATATTGATGTTTTGAGACACTGAAAAGTATTGTTATAGCAAAACAGAGTAAGTATGTTACCTACTTTAAAGAGTCCTCTCCTGCTGATGTTCAGGTGTATATCAGTATGTAGTGTCTCTACTTTAAAGAGTCCTCTCCTGCTGATGTTCAGGTGTAACTCTGTTCACTCTCTGTCTGAAACCAGAGTCCAGTCTGCTCTGATTGGTTAGCTGGCTGGCTCTGTTATGATTGGTCAACCACTTAGAGTTGTCCTGCCCCCTTAGCCTGTCGTCAACTATTCCTCATGTAGGGCTCTCTATTGGACATAATCTGTAGGTATCATAATACATGGGTTCAAATTATTGCATTATTACACGGCTTGATTGAATACTCGATTCTGATTGGTCAAACTAGACATTCCAGAGGTCTGCTATTTTGCGCTACCAGACTGTTGCTAAGGAGAACGGGCTGTTGCTAAGGACTATGTGCAGTCATATCAATCCGCAGAAAGACATATGGTCAATTAAATGTCAACAGCAAAACAATGCAACTGAATTCTAAATCTTGGATGATTTGCTTTATTAAATGCTGACGAAACTAATCTGTTCAAACATACTCTGTTGCCAGGCAGATTTTGACTGAGCGTGTCACATTAAAGCACATCAGGTTTGGTCACTAATATTTAATTCTATTCAGACATGCAAATGAATATTTGATCGTACCTTGAGGTCACTGAAAACATTCCTTAAGTGTGTTCATCATCTGCTAAAAATAAGCAGAGTCAGCGGTAGTGTTTAAAAAACAAACATGAAAGCCTAAAGACACGACAGGCTCCAGTATGTAAAATAAGAATAATTTGACGATAAAATAACCAAATGCATTCATTTATTTTCAGGGACAATGCAATGTAAATTGACCTAAAGGCACATTTTTCAACCGAAGTCCTTTGTTTTTTATGTTTAAACACAGAATATATACAAAATAAGAAAAGCATACAAAATGTACTGGAGTATAAAACAACACAATTTACAGCAAAAGCACAAACAGTTAAAACATGACAAGTTAAATCACACTACAGAAGACAGAAGGAGGGCTGTCCTCCACTAAAGAAATTCCCAGTGGAGAATCATGGAACAAAGTGTTCATAAGTTTCTCGAATATGAGTTTTTGAGCATGAGAGAAGCTTAAAATATGACTAATTGAATAAAGAACACATAGTCTAGTTAGTACGACAAAACTAACCACTTTGTCATCCAACAGACTAACGGCACTTTACAGGCAGTGCATTATGGGAGTTTTGCGGGGATTTGGAGGTGTCTGTATTTGCATACATTTAAAGAATCTCACTTCAAATGAGTCAGGCCAGCAAAGATGTTGTCAAAGCTGTCAAACTAGGGGATGTTATGTATAATAAAATAAGGTTCAGCCGCGGCAGAGCAAATTTCTCCACTCAAATGTTTTCAGAAATATATCTTGGTGGATAATTTAGACAGACATGTTGGATTCTTGTTTGAAAAAAACCTGACAAAAAAGTCACAAAAAAACACAATTAAGACCAATCACTCGGTCTGTGGTTAACACAAGTTTTGTTCTACGCCATAAAACATATCAGTAATACCCCACTGGTGAATTTAAAAACAGCGGTTGCTAACAAGTGTCTAAATGAGACGACCACAGTAAGCGTCATCACGGCCAACATTAGCCACCTTTAGCTTAGCGGCTGTTTGAAAAGAAACTCAAGTATTCAGTGTTGCTAGGCAGGAAAACAACGTCTCTGTGCATTAAAAGGTCATTTAAATCATAATCTTGCTTGGTTTTTCTCGCAGTAATCTGACATGTATTAAAATTAAAACCATGACTTGTGGGAATACCAGCAAATGAAATTCTTCAAGCATCAAGAAAAAAACGAAGCAAACAAAAATGAGGCTTAAACAGCTTCAGTGCCATGTGTTATTCTCTTCTGCATCACTAATGTACGTGTTTCCAACGCCTTCATATGCACACGTTTGTTTGCACAGACTGGAACCATTACTGGACTTTGATTCTCCGTGTTATTCAGCGCTTTACAAAGAGCAGCCTGACCACCCTGAGCTATTTCCACTCTCTGATTAGAAGGTGAGCTGAAGCTAGGCCTCGCTGTGGTTTACCAACAGAACACATGGCCCAGGATGTGATTATGATTTTTTTTTATAGTTTGCCAAGACACACAGCCCTTTGCCATAACAGTTGCCCCAGTTACAGAGTGAGGTTTAGAGAGGCCGCTCTGCCAATTTGATTTGTGAAAGTCAATAGACTGCTCACAGGCAGCACTGAGCAGCCTTTGAACACAGTGGTTTAAACTCTTTTCACTAACAAAGACCCATGTTTGTCTTTTTTTTATATTAGTGACAGGGGAGGGCTGGAAAATATGGGGAAAAAACTGAACATCAATATGTTTCCACCAAATACCATGACATTGATATTGCGAAAATACATTTAATCAATCAAAGAGGCAATGTTATGCTTTTTGGGGGGTTTGCCCTTTCCTGTAGTGAGGTATATAGATTTGTGTTCCTGAAAGCCTCCATTGGACTCCTTTGTTTATTCCTGAAGGACTCTTTAAAGTAGAGATACTACATACTGATATACACCTGAACATCAGCAGGAGAGGACTCTTTAAAGTAGAGACACTACATACTGATATACACCTGAACATCAGCAGGAGAGGACTCTTTAAAGTAGAGACACTACATACTGATATACACCTGAACATCAGCAGGAGAGGACTCTTTAAAGTAGAGACACTACATACTGATATACCATCAGCAGGAGAGGACTCTTTAAAGTAGAGACACTACATACTGATATACACCTGAACATCAGCAGGAGAGGACTCTTTAAAGTAGAGACACTACA
>NW_011362911.1:718409-731618 GCF_000735185.1 Notothenia coriiceps | reverse complement strand
CGTTGTGACGAAAAGGGAGCTGAGCCAGAAGGCAAAGCTCTCTGTCTACCGCGCCATTTTCGTTCCTACCCTCACCTATGGTCATGAAGGATGGGTCATGACCGAAAGAACGAGATCGCGGGTACAAGCGGCCGAGATGGGTTTTCTCCGCAGGGTGGCTGGTGTCTCCCTTAGGGATAAGGTGAGAAGTTCGGTCATCAGGGAGGGACTCGGAGTTGAGCCGCTCCTCCTTCGCGTCGAAAGGAGCCAGTTGAGGTGGTTCGGGCACCTAGTTAGGATGCCACCTGGGCGCCTCCCTAGGGAGGTGTTCCAGGCACGTCCAGCTGGGAAGAGACCAAGGGGTAGACCTAGAACCAGATGGAGGGATTATATCTCTTCGCTGGCCTGGGAGCGCCTTGGGATCCCCCAGTCAGAGCTGGTTGATGTGGCCAGGGAAAAGAAAGTTTGGGGCTCTCTGCTGGAACTGCTACCTCCGCGACCCGACCACGGATAAGCGGGAGAAGATGGATGGATGGATGGTAACAGACAGAGAATCAGCACTTTGGAAACAGGGCTGAAACAGAGGGGATTATGGGTAATGCTGCAATGATCTGTTTGGTGTTTAAGCCAATCAGAGACAGGTTCTGTATATATCTGAGACCTATAATATATTGATGGAAAACAGTATAATAGGGGACTTTTAAGTAAAAAAAAATACGCGTCCAGATTTGTTCCTCCTATGCATTTTCACTGAATCTGTTTTTAACGATCCTCATAGAACACCCTGTAGTGTGTTTGAACACCCTACAGGAAAGGGGAAAACCCCAGAAGCCGTAATGCTGCCTCTTTAATGTAAAGCCCCCTCGTCTTTAGTTTCTGAGTGTTGCTCTCGGATAGTGGAATAAGACCACATGATGGTTTCTGTGCTCGTGGATCTCTCTGATTGTGTCCCAGCTGCACATCTGTCGCTGCCCTACGTCATCTCTATGGATTAGGATTAGGGCTTTGAATGTGTCTTTGCTTTGTCATCAATAGGACATGCAGTATTACGCTGCTGTGTTAAACTGCTGTGTGGCTGTTGTTGTTTCAGGATGAGTGATGGTCCTGCAGGGGGAGAGTGGAGAGTTAGAAATGGTTTTATCCTTACATATCCTCGACTTTACTTTTTTAGCAGATGTTCCTCATCATTTTTTTTTTCTTTAACTTTCAAAATATATTAGCCATTATCATGTCTTACAATATATACATGATTTATTAAGGATTAAATATCTATAAACAAGACAATAAATGTTAAAAAAAAACGAAATCCCACAACGAATTACACAAATAAAAGCTAAGATTAAACAAAAATGTTCAACAAAAACATATTTTAAATAAATGGGCAAAGTATCACAAACTAATTTCCCCCTGGGTTAAAGACATTATTCAGATTCTGATCAACAACAAAGTGAGAAACCACCAAGTCAAAAACCTAAATGTATCAATACAAAACGGATAAAAAACCAAACACCTGCTGACGATCAAGTCACAAAAAAACACACCTGGCCCTTGTGTTGTGTTCGAAAGCTGTTACCGTTCATGGTGTTCGCGGGTCAATTTTGACCCATGATTTAACTCAGTACAAAACACTCAAAAATAATTACTATCATCCAATATTGTTTTAACTACATCATAACTAACTTGTTATGCATTCATAACCGTACAATTCTGTTGTAATTTTATGTTATGGCCCAAAAACACATTACACCACATATTGCACACGTGCATGTGTGAGTTCAGGTTCAAGTGTTGGTGTACATATTCTTTGAGAAAGGTCGAGTTCCCGTGGGGGGAGGGGGGCAGAGGGAGGGGAGACCAGGTGCATGTTGCGAAAAATTATTGTTACAGTGGATGAAGGGGGCGGGGGAGGGGTGTCTAAAGTCAAAGATGGATCTTGATTGGGCCAAATTTGACCCCGAGTGTCCCAAAAAGTGACCCATGAAGCCTTGTTCCGATAAAAAATACTAGAGCGTAGTTATTATTTTAACTTGAAACGGGTCACGGGAGACCCCAACACAACATAAGGGTTAAGACCAATCCCTCAGAGTATTCAGTGTTGCTAGGCAGAAAAACAACGTCTCTGTGCATTAAAAGGTGATTTCAATTATAATCTTGCTTTATTTTTCTCGCAGTAATCTGACTTGTATAAAACCGTGACTTGTGGGAATACCAGAAAATGAAATTCTTGAAAGCGCAGAGTTCAGAGACAGTGCAAAACGAACCAGCTCTGATCCTCACAGCTGTCAGATCTTATGTAACGTCATTAGAGCGTATTTATTACGGCTCTCTGGCGCCGTGTAAACCAGCTGCAGAAAGATTGGTCTCCACACACGCTCCTGATGGTGCTGAGTGTTCGTTATTGATCACATATACTGTCATAGGAGTGCCATAAACAAATACAAAAATAATAATTAAGAAATCAAATTTACAAATGAAATCTAACAGCAACATACTGAAAATTATTGACTTAATTTAGCATTTAAAAAAAATATATTTAAATGAGATTAGTTGATGGATATTATGGAATAATTGTAAAAAACATTTCCTACATTTGTATTTCTTTGAGTCTTTTTTTCCCCCATTACATATTTACATACATTTGCTGCATTTTGGATAGGTTAAAGTCTTATTTTTCACATTATAGTTTAAATTGAAAAGCGTTTTCTGCAATTTTATAATTTATTTTTCCAAACATAATTTAAATTTAAAAATATTTGTCTAAAATGTTTCATATTTGCTGCAATTTTTACATGTTTTTCACATTATAGTTTAAATCTAAATACATTTGCTGCCTTTTTATACGCATTTTGTTTTGTTGTGTTTAGTTGTTGACCCACATCTCCACATCAGTAACCATGCAAGTCATTGTTTTAAACTCTTAAATATACATTTGATTTCACCCTTAGTTATGCTTTTGTTTGTACAAACTGCACATGGGTTTGCAGGGTGTTAAGGAGCCGTCTACACTTTGGTTTATTTGCTCAGCTCTTGTTGAAAAGGTGACAAACTGTTTCACAATCAGGCCACACAGAGGACTCAGGAACAGGTTACACAGGGACAAGAACAGGCGGCAAAACTGGGTCATACGTAGAAATAGAGCTTTATTTTAAGGAACAAAGGTGTATTGGAATTAGTAAAAACCTGGTTCCATGTAGGTCTGAAAGTGTGGCGTTTTTAAGGTTACATTCTGGTGTGTGAGAGGGTGATATCTGAGTGGTTGTGTGTGAGGGGGGGGGACTGTTTGTAAAAGACGACCTTGTGCTGAAAGCCTGTTTCCGCTCTGAAGGCGATGAATAGCAGAACTTTCCGGGCAGACCTGCCTGGACACTTCCTCCGTATCGACCCGATCACTGAGCGTCTATTGTCAGATCCACTTTCTCACACTTAGGACAGCTAAATGCATTTAAACAAGTCATTTAAAATACAAAAATATCTCTGTATTTAAGTTTTAAAGGGGCCCCATTATTATTTTTCCATTTCCTGTAATGTGTTATAGGTTTTTGTGCAAAAGCTAAATTCCCTGTGTAACACTCACGCTTCTATTAACTAGAGCTCCAATACATTGTACGTGATAGCCTAAGGGGCGGGACATCTCTAAGCGGTTGACCAATCACAACAGAGCCGGCCAGCTAACCAATCAGAGCAGACTGGGCTCTGGTTTCAGACAGAGGGTGAAAAGAGGTGCTGCAGCACAGGCAGTATGAGAAAAATAAAGAGCTTTTTGAACATTAAAGCATGGAGACAAGTAGAGACACTACATACTGATATACACCTGAACATCAGCAGGAGAGGACTCTTTAAAGTAGAGACACTACATACTGCTATACACCTGAACATCAGCAGGAGAGGACTCTTTAAAGTAGAGACACTACATACTGATATACTACACCTGAACATCAGCAGGAGAGGACTCTTTAAAGTAGAGCCACAACATACTGATACACACCTGACATACGACTGGAGAAATGAGACTTGGATTATACTGGGCAAGTAGTGTGAGAGTTTGGAAATGGACATGCGTATGTATTGATATCATTTGATCTACAAATCTACTTCAATTGATCAAGATTCTTCTCTGCTGTTTCTCTGTCTCTTTGATTCTTCGTTGACTGTAGAAGCGTGTGTGAAAAGTTGTCCATGGTCATTTGGTGTGTGCAGAATCCCCTCTAACACACATCCTCCTCTTACTGTAACTTACTCGTGTTTTTCTGAGCTCTGCCTTGTTTCTTTTCCCCTGAAGCAGTCAGTGCTGTCTGAGAGAGGATGTGTTATTCACGCTGATTTATAATCTCACAGAAACACAGAGTGGCCTTTCACATGGACTTCCCCTGCTCTCTGACACTCGTCCTTTTCTCAAACGAAGCCTCTCTGTGTTTGTGTTGTGTCTCTGTGGATGTCATCCTGTCCGTCCTCCAGGGTGACTCGGCTTTATCCCCCCCCCCCCACATGGTTTCCGGAATCCTCTCCTTCCTGTTTTCCAACCCGTTTTGTAGCCTCTTCTCAACATACCTTCCTAACTTCGACATGTCTGCCTCAGTGTTTATGACTGCTGTCGGTAGATGGATCCTTTCTGCAGGATAATGATGATAAGTGGTGGTGAGTCAGGGGTGGCTGACAGTAATGACAGGATACACGAGCTGTTGATCCTCTTCAGGGTTTCCTCAAAAGTCTGAAATCACAGGGGGGGATAAGCACGACACGGCGTATATATATATATGACGTGTTTCACTCGTGTCTGGCTCACACACTCTGCAGCATGGTGCAAAACCTGGATTTCTAAGCATGGTGCTAATATTTGTTATTGGGAAGTCACAGGTGACACCAGAAAAAAGCATTTAGGAGTCAAGGAGGCACAACGTCTACAAATAGATGTGAAATAACCAAAGAAAATACAAAAATAGACCTTAAATCGACATAAACAAACCAGAAAGACGCTCAAAACGACCACAGACACAATACGTACAAAAGAGACGCAGAATTACTGCAAAGACACAAAATGACCTCAACATGACCTGGGTTTCTGGTTATGTTCGGACTGCAAAGCGAAATCCTGCAACATTTTTTCTTGCACTTACATTTCGTAAGTGCGTTGCGTTGTTGGACGAGCCCAGGTCTCAACATTTGTCTTAACAAGTCTTTGAATCCTGTATAAAGTGAATACCTTTGTTCGCCTTTTAAATCTCCATTAATCTGCTTTTAGAAATACCAGCAGAGACCGTTTCAGACGTGCAACCCCAGATCAAATGCATGCTGCCGGCTCTTTGAGCAGGTTCTCTCTCAGTGATCGTGCTGATATGTTAAAAGCTTGTTGTTCATGTGTTGTGTCTTGATATCTGTCTGTCACATTTCAGACTTGATCTGACCATTAAAGGATTATCGCAAATGTATTTATTTTATGTTTTGTGTGATTTTATATTTGATGTATCTCTCTGTACAGCACTTTGGTCTGGAGGTTTTAAAGTGCTATATAAATCAAGTTGGATTGGATGGTATATGTATGGGTTAAAATGTGATGGGCAGAAGGCAACAACAGAGGGATTTATGTACGGCTACATCCAAATAAACTTCAAAACAATACACGTTTGATTAATCAGGCTGATAAAAAGAGAGACATTGTTCTTGATCTTCCACAGAGGCTCCGTACAGTGAGACCCCTTCCTCGTATGGATATGTTCTGGAGCCTCGCAGTGACTATACGCATAAGCATATAGGAGTCAAAGAGGCAAAATGTCTTCAAATAGACGTGAATTAACCAACAAAAAGACAAAAATATTCCTTAAATCGACCAAAAAGAGGCTCAAAATGATACAAACCAAACACAAGACGTCCAAAAAGAGACGCAGAATGCAAAGAGAAGACAAAATGACCTCAACATGGCGTTAAACCTGGGTTTATAGTTATGTAAGGACTCTAAAGTTATACAATAAGAAACTTGACATGTGTACAAAGAAAATCACCTGCTAAATGTCTTCTTGCTCTCACATGTCTTTGTTTGTCTTAAGAACGTTGCGATGTTGTTGGAGCCTCGCTAAAACGTTCTTAGCCTTTTAAATCTCCACGAATCTGCTTTTAGAAACCCACCTCAGGGTGTTTGAGACGGCTTCGTGTCCCACGCTGTTCCTCCATGTTCACTACAGTCTATTAACAACACTCCTCGTCTTCTTTATCTCTTCACAGAGGCTCCGTACAGTGAGACCCCCCCCTCGTATGGATATGATCTGGAGCCTCGCAGCGACCCCCCCTCTCTCCCTGGCTCTCCCCCCTCCTCACCTCGACTCCGATCAAAGAGCAGAAGCAGTCGAGACACCCAGTCCTCCGGCTCTCTGGAGTCCACGCTGTCGGTGAGGTCACTGGGTCAAATCCCATCATGCTAACACCCCCTCCTTCAAATCCATCTTTTATCTGCTGCTGCTGCATTCACTGCCCTCTCCACACACACCATGCGACATCGAGATGGTCTGACTGCTTGCTTTCTTTTTACCCTGACAGTAGAATGACAATGTTTGCAGATCTTAGCCTCTGATATTGTGAGTTCAAAACTAAGAGCTGCATCATGTTGGGGTTGGAGCCATACTTGCCAAACTTGGGACCTCAGAAATCGGGAGCATTTCAAAACCACCGCGCGGGGGGGGGGGGTGCTGCTAGTGGATCGCCGGAGCTGTATTAGATTAACATTAACATGCTTATTGTAGTTGTAAGTGCACTGTCTTGATGGAGCATATGTGTGGGCTGGACCTGTATTACAGGAAAGGAGTGAGCAGAGGGTAGAGTTGTTGATTCTTGTTCTGTTTTCTGTGACTATCTGCCTCACCCTCTCAGAATTTCAGTTGCACGCGCTACTAAAGAGACGCGCTACCAGGGAAACCAAACAATGGTGGAGCTGTATTAAAGTCAGAGTGGAAACAGTCCTCAGTAAATCGGATTTAGACAGAAATCGGGAGAAATGCGGGAGAAATATGACCCCGGGAGGAAACCGGGAGAGGGCAATGAAATCCGGAGTCTCCCGCGAAAATCGGGAGGGTTGACAAGTATGGTTGGAGCTCTTTACTTGAAGCCAGCTAACGTCTGGTAGCGGTTTGCTGGTAGATCAAAGCAAAAGGCTAACATCGAACATACAAGGAGTTGCAGTTTTCTTAACGTTTCTTTTTTTCATTCACTGTCCTCTCTACACACGCCATGCAACACTTTCAGGAGCGCTGGCTTCTCCTTTTGGGGTTTAAAAATACAAGTTGTATTGGTATGTGCGCGGGGAGGACATGTTTGAGGCAAGGCAAGTTTATTTATATACGATACGATATCTTTTATTGTCCCCATAAGGAAACGTGTTCTGGACTCCATCCTGGACTTCCTTGTGTGCTTATCAAAAAGACAATTAAAGCATTAAGACATAGTGGAATAATTACGTTAAATTGAATTTAAATACATTCAAAAACAGTCAAGACAATCGGGTAGGTTTAAAATACACGAATAAAAGATACAGTGCAGACGAAGATATGAACAGTCATTTGATTTAATAAAAGGCAGCAGCAAAAAGTCTTTACTTTAAGAGAGTGGAGCTGCAGCTTTCTGGTGTCTTCCAGATGTACGGAGCATCAAAACTGAACGCTGCTCCTCCACAGAAAGCAGGCCGACCCCTGAAGGTAGCATCGAACTACTTTCATCCACAAAAAGCCAATGGGATTGTTCCACTGGATTCTGGCTTATTGCTGAGAACAAAGCTTCATAGCAACAAACGTTTAACATACATGCTTTTTGTTCAGCAGGACCATCTTTCTTAAATTGCATTGATGTCAACATGCCGACACATTTTAGATTTCTTTTAGGACTCGTTGCTGCACCTCTCTTTCACCGTGCTTACTGTTTGTGAGTTGGTGTAAAAGATACTCAAGAACTAGGTTCATTTCAGGTCAATCATTTAAAGTACAGTATATGGCTCCACATTTGTTACCTCTGCCCTTTCAGTGCTTTAATTGTTTCACTGAATTACTTCAACACTTCCTATAAACCTCGTTCTCTCTGTTGCAAAGAGGATATTGCTTCTTCTTCTGCTTCTGCTTCCCTGCGTGTTGCTGCGTGTTTGTGCTTTAAAGTTGCTTTCAATTTCAATTTGATGCAACTTTTAAAAGACAACCTTTACTCCACTGCATTTAACTGACAGCTGGAGTAACTGATTACTTTACAGATTAAGATGTATACTTCTAAAAATATACAACTGTACTATAGATTAAACTGTCCGACATTATATTAAGTACTTTACTTTTCCAGTAATGTAACATGTTGTCAGTGGCGTAAAGTAACTAAGTACAGTTACTCAAGTACTGTACTTAAGTAACATTTAGAGGTGCTTGGACTTTACTTGAGTATTTCCATTTAATGCTACTGTGTACTTTTCCTCCACTACATGTATTTAATACCTTTAGTTACTTCTCAGATGTGGATGAATGATGTGAAATATAATCAAGTGTTAAATCAGACTTTAGTTCCACCTGGAGTAAATNCAGTTACTCAAGTACTGTACTTAAGTAACATTTAGAGGTGCTTGGACTTTACTTGAGTATTTCCATTTAATGCTACTGTGTACTTCTACTTCTCTACAGTTCAGAGGTAAATGGTGTACTTTTCCTCCACTACATGTATTTAATACCTTTAGTTACTTCTCAGATNATACAAAGTCATTCAAACTAGCTGCACCTTTACCAGCTTTGAGAACACTTTCATGATCAATCATTATAAAACCTATCATATATATTATTCTGAAATGGACTAATCTGCACAACGACTACTTTTACTGTCGCTACTTTCACTATATTTTGATGAGAATACTTTTCTACTTTCACTTGAGGAACATTTTGAATGCAGGACTTTTACTGTAACAGAGTATTCCTACACTCTGGTACTTCTACTTTTACTAAAGTACAAGACCTGAGTACTTCTACTTTAACTCAAGAACAGGATCTGAGTACTTCTACTTTTACTCAAGTACAAGATCTGAGTACTTCTACTTTTACTGAAGTACAAGACTTGAGTACTTCTTCTTTTACTACAAGAACAAGATCTGAGTACTTCTTCTTTTACTACAAGTACAAGATCTGAGTACTTCTACTTTTACTCAAGTACAAGATCTGAGTACTTCTACTTTTACTCAAGTACAAGATCTGAGTACTTCTACTTTTACTCAAGTACAAGATCTGAGTACTTCTACTTTTACTACAAGATCTGAGTACACTACTTTTACTCAAGTTCAAGAGGAGCTGAAGTATTATAATCAAATGTTGTAAAATGACCTCTGGACAAGCTTTGGTAAACAGATTTTAAGCTTACATTAAAAAAGCGTCACACTTCCTCAAAGGAATCATCGTTATGGTTTTTATCTCAGACGTTGCAAATCTCCTCCCGATCCGTTATAAAACTTTTTTTACAGGCTTACTGAACACACTCAGCAAACACTCTCTGCGAACAGATGTCTAAAGAGTTCCCCTCCCCCTCCAATCTGTGCCTGTACTGTCCGTGGCATAACTATCCTCTGATGTGGGATCTTCAAAGTCTAAATCATCCTAATGGCCGTGGAGAGAGGGAGGGGCTAAATCAGCGTGCAGCTCTTTTTTAAAATCAGGCTAATATAAGAGAGTGCTGCAGGATTTAGAAATTAGGGAATGAGTTAGCGT
Source organism: Notothenia coriiceps (assembly GCF_000735185.1). Lineage (NCBI taxonomy): Eukaryota > Metazoa > Chordata > Actinopteri > Perciformes > Nototheniidae > Notothenia > Notothenia coriiceps. The sequence goes on along the minus strand of NW_011362911.1, from coordinate 721,935 downwards.
TGTCCCACTTCCGGCTCCCTCGTCTCCAAGTCAAAGGTACTTTTGGTTCAATGGGTGGTTCAGGAGCTTCTGACTGTTCTTTCACATGATGTACGTCAGGACATATACTGTTTAAATGAGGCTGTTGCTAACAAGAGGCTAAGATACACAGCCGATTTAGCTAGTCCAAATCAGAGCGAAATGTATACTTTCGTGGTTTTTATAAGGCCGTTTAAAACATACCAGACAAAAATGTAGTTTGTTGCTGGGCTTCAACGAAGGAGCTTTAGACTATTTTAACATACTTTCATTTACAATATATCATTGATATTGTTTTTGTGTCCATGTAGAAGTTTTTTTTGTTATTATATTATATTATATTTCTGAGGACAATGTTGATTTCCCCAATAATTTCATATTTTATTTCTCATTTTGCCTTTTTGTTTTTCCTGCATGACGTTACCCAACTGCTAGCTTCTAAAATGTTAGCTTCAGTAGCTTCTAGACACTGAGGGTAACATTAAAGTTGCTCGCAGCAGTGTTCTCACCTCTTGAACGTCAAGTATCTCATGTTGTTGACGTTGCCATCTTAGGGTAAGAATACCGTGAACAAAGTTTAACACGTGACGGAGGAAGAACTACACACACACCATCGGCATTGCTTCAACCGGAAGTGAAACGTTTATTGCGCATGTCCATTTATAACGACAATACAGGAGATGAGTTTTAGTATAAGACTACAAAATAAACATATTCATTAGTATAACTCAACAAATGTAAACAATTTCCAATATCATAACAATATATAATTTAAGAGCACCATGTGTGCTGCTGTTGAAGTCATGTGACCGCTCCATCATAGCCTAATGTTAACTTTTACTTCTGGCGAATGCATTTACGCTTCGAAAACAGAAAACTGGTGCATTTCAAAGATCTTGCTAAACAAAGAAATGAAATCACCATAACTATTCTTTTGCCACACAGCTTTATTTCTGCACTAATCCAAAATCCAATGGAAAATCCCAGTGGATATTTGTTGAGGTAACCATTACAAGGCTTATTTAGAGCTTAAGTGTTCGTGTACCAAAACACCCTGCAGCAGCGTTTCAGAGCCTCATACAGCTCCTCTCAATCCTCCACTTCTTTCTGACATGACTCCTCTCACCAGGATGACTGATGGCTCCGACCCGTGAGGAATAACAACTCTCGGACAAGAACCACATTTGTCTTCTTTAAAATGCAGGGAGTCTCCTCTAGGAATGTAAAACTCCTACAGAGTTTAATCAAATCTGCTCCGCACCTTATCCCACAACAACAGTATATCTGCAGAGAGGGGTGGGCTTTAGGGGGCTTGGTTTGCATTATGTTTTCGTTATCCAATCCAATCCAACTTTATTGAGTTGACCAAAGGGCTGCACATCAATACATATATCAAAAGCAGCATAAATACATTTAGACAAAAAAAACGGAGACCATCCTTATGCCACAGAATGAAAACTCTCATACACGATGTAAAAACATTTTAAAAACACAACACAATAGAAACCCCCAATTTAGAAAACAAAGACTGATACGTGTTATACGTGGTCTGCAAAAGCAGGGGAGAACAAGTAGGTCTTTGAACGAGATTTGAAAACGGGCAAAGTGGGAGGAAGTCGGATCGGGGGGGGGGGGGCAAATCGTTCCACAGCCTTCTTCTTGTGAGTCTTTTGTTTTGGAGAATGTATTTTATCTTTATGATTGATGATGGATTTCCTCTCTCTCCGCCATGTGTGTTTCAGGTGGAGATGGATCAGGAGAAGGGGCTGGAGATGAGGAAGTGGGTTCTGTCAGGAATCCTGGCCAGTGAGGAGACATATCTGGGCCATCTGGAGGCCCTACTGATAGTATGTTTAACACACACACACACACACACACACACACACACACACACACACACACACACACACACACACACTGCAAATGATGACATCAACTGTGTTGTAGAAAAACCACAACATGAGTCCGTAGAAAAAAACGAGAAACTTAATTGCGCATTTACTGTATAACCTTTTAACATTGGAAATTATTTAAATTGGATATTAACAGAAGCTAAGTTTAATTAATTACATTCATGATGACTTGCTTTTACTTGTTACATAATAATAATAATATATTTTATTTATAAGCACACTTTTCATTTGCGTAAAACAAAACTCAAAGTGCTACAAAATTAAAAAGGGTGAAACAAAACAACAAAAGCAATAAAAACAATTAAAAACAATTTCACATGCACACAAAAATGTCCTTTTCATAATAAGAAATATGCTAATGGTGTGGCGCAATTAAGATTGTTGTGGAAACAACTCCTAAATTCTCGCTTTGTGTCGTTTTAACCTTGTAGTGTGTGTGTGTAAAATCTTCTTCCTACAAACATATTATCATTACATTGTTTGCTTCTCCAGCCCATGAAGCCTCTGAGAGCTGCAGCCACGACGTCCCAGCCGATGCTGACCATCCAGCAGATAGAGACCATCTTCTTCAAAGTGCCCGAGCTTCATGAGATCCACAAAGACTTCTTCGACGCGCTGCTGCCCCGCGTGCAGGACTGGAGCCACCAGCATTGTGTGGGCGACCTCTTCCAGAAACTGGTAGGCCAATCAGACGCTTGATAGCTTCAGGAGACTAAAGTGTTAAAGTTGTATCTGCAAGTCGAGCATGTGAAGAATTGTTTTTCACCACGTTATCTCATACCTGTAATCACGTGTCAACACAAGCAGGCCAAGCAATCCATTCCTTCATGTACTTCCATTCATATTTAGTAAATTATACTTAAACAATTATCATCCTTGCCACAGAGAAAGGACATGAATGGTTGAGTTTAGGGTTTTCGTGGATTTCTAAAAGTCTTAAAAGGCACAGAAAAGAAGGCTTTCATTGGTATTAAAATGTCAATTAATTTAATAAAAATGCTTTAAAAACACTGGGATGGAAATAAGTTATGGAGGAAAACATGTCGTGGCAGTGTTGCAGAACCAAAGCTACAAAAACCTGTTTTTCTACTTCATTTGTTGGAACTTGAACGCAGCAGAAAACTTTCAGACTGAGGAGTAAACAAGGAAACCTGAGAGCAAGGAAAACACAGAGTATCTGATTCACTGATAACAGAGAAATGTGAGATAACGTTTTGATTTAAAACACTTTTTTAACTGCAGTGTGAGCAGAGGTGGGAGAAGTACTCAGAACTTGTACTTGAGTAAAAGTAGAAGTACTCAGATCTTGTACTTGAGTAAAAGTAGAAGTACTCAGATCTTGTACTTCAGTAAAAGTAGAAGTACTCAGATCTTGTACTTGAGTAAAAGTAGAAGTACTCAGATCTTGTACTTGAGTAAAAGTAGAAGTACTCAGATCTTGTACTTGAGTAAAAGTAGAAGTACTCAGATCTTGTGTACCAGAGTGTAGGAATACTCTGTTACAGTAAAAGTCCTGCATTCAAAATGTTCCTCAAGTAAAAGTAGAAAAGTATTCTCATCAAAATATAGTGAAAGTAGCGACAGTAAAAGTAGTC
>NW_011362911.1:714668-718399 GCF_000735185.1 Notothenia coriiceps | reverse complement strand
ATGGATGGGGGGGTCAAAGGTCAAAGGTCAGTGGCCCCTGTACAACACTGCAGAGCCACGTGCCCGTCAATAGCTCACTGTCACAGCCCACAAAACACTCAGGGTCCTCTGGTGTTGTGACTTTGTGATGTCTGCATTGACTAGAATCAGAGGAGGGAGAAGTACTCAGATCTTGTACTTGAGTAAAAGTAGAAGTACTCAGATCTTGTACTTGAGTAAAAGTAGAAGTACTCAGATCTTGTACTTGAGTAAAAGTAGAAGTACTCAGATCTTGTATTTGAGTAAAAGTAGAAGTACTCAGATCTTGTTCTTGAGTAAAAGTAGAAGTACACAGATCTTGTATTTGAGTAAAAGTTGAAGTACTCAGATCTTGTATTTGAGTAAAAGTTGAAGTACTCAGATCTTGTACTTGAGTAAAAGTAGAAGTACTCAGATCTTGTACTTGAGTAAAAGTAGAAGTACAAGAGTGTAGGAATACTCTGTTACAGTAAAAGTCCTGCATTCAAAATGTTCCTCAAGTAAAAGTAGAAAAGTATTCTCATCAAAATATAGTGAAAGTAGCGACAGTAAAAGTAGTCTTTGTGCAGATTGGTCCATTTCAGAATAATATATATGATATGTTTTATAATGATTGATCATGAAAGTGTTCTCAAAGCTGGTAAAGGTGCAGCTAGTTTGAATGACTTTGTATACTGCAGGGTAGCTTGTGGATTTACTCCAGGTGGAACTAAAGTCTGATTTAACACTTGATTATATTTCACATCATTCATCCACATCTGAGAAGTAACTAAAGGTATTAAATACATGTAGTGGAGGAAAAGTACACCATGTACCTCTGAACTGTAGAGGAGTAGAAGTACAGAGTAGCATGCCATTGAAATACTTAAGTAAAGTACAAGTACCTCAAAATGCCACTTAAGTACAGTACTCGAGTACATGTACTTAGTTACTTCCCCCCTCTGAGTATGAGGGTGTAGTTACGGTATGACAGTTGATTTAAACCCTCCTTTAGAGGAAAGTAACCTCCCGTTATTTAACGGTATGTTGGCTTCAGATCAAACAAAGCACCATCCGTCATGTCAGTAACTTTCAGAAACTAATTATAGCACTTCTTAAAAGCCTCGATCATTAATAATAGTTAAACGAGGGGACTTTCATGGGGAAAAGGTGGCAGTGTTTGATTGTTAGCAATGCTTCGGGGGATCTTACGGTGCACATGTGAGCAGACTGCCTGGAGTCGTCCCCCGGACAGATAAAAGCTCACCACATTAAGAGAACACAACGCTCCATAGGAGGTCGCTGAATAACAGCTAGCTCAGGGAGGGATACAAACTATGAAACACACACATTCATGGATTTATATATCGACGTTACGGGAGAGAATACTTTCTTTCCTGGAAGATATTAGATTTTTATCTCCTAAGAATATAAATTGATCCAAACATTTATTTATAATAAGGATTTGTTTCTTAATAAGAAGCTACACATTGCTAATGATGAGCCATTATGCTACACAACAACATCAGAGTGTGTGTCAAGCAGAAGATTAGAAAAAATACCTGCTTTCCCCTCATTTTGTGAACAATTGAGCTGCTCTGTGTTGAGTGTCTGGCAGCTAGCTTAAGTTAGCCACTTTTATTTGTGTAAAAGGCACACTTTCTATTTTTTGTAAAACATGAGAAACACTAAAAACTTTGGGGTAAAATGATTTATTTACGCGAGTTTTGCATTAATTATTGTTGCCTTTAGTCAATGTGTGTTCATCCAACGTTTTCAAGTATAACAACTCCATACACACTTTAATAGAGCTCAATCAAATCTGTTTTCTCAATTCATCCATTGGTCTTTAAATTGTTACAAATTTAGAAAATGTCTCTAAGAAGTCCAAAGTGATGTCTTTAAATGTCGTTTTTATCAGTAAATAACCCAAATATATTCACTTTAATATGATATAAAACAGAGAAAAGCAGGAAGTCTCCATATTTGAGACTCCGAAAACAGCTTTTTCTGATATTCTGCATGAAAGATTACACAATTATTATAATACTATTCTCGTTCTGATTAAATAATCTTTGCGTTTCTTTACTTTTCTTTGCTTTTAATGCAATCATTTTCTTTAAAAAAAAAGCACCTGTACTGTGTCTGCTGAATCCAAATCCATTTCTTAATCAAATCTTAAGATACAGATGCACTCACTCTTCACTGAATCACACAGAGTTGCTTTAATTCCTCACATATCACACTGTATTAAAGCATGCAGTGTCAGTGCAGAGTGCACAGCTGCAGTCAGAGTGAAATCTATCCTCTCTGCTCAGGAGTTTAAATCTAATCTGTGCCCTGCAGGCGAGTCAGCTGGGAGTTTATCGGGCCTTTGTGGATAACTATAAGGTCGCTGTGGAGACGGCGGACAAATGCTGCCAGGCGAACGCTCAGTTTGCACAGATATCTGAGGTATGTGATCCCAGCAGGAAAACATTTGATGTTGCACAGCTGCCCGAGAGAAGTGATGACGGGGCAGTTTCTCAGCAGAGGAACAGCCACGCAGCTCTTTATAGCCGCGCTGATTGTTTTAATTGCGCTGTGGGGGAGTGATTTAATGAGGGGGGGTTTTTTCTCTTCCCTTACCAGAATCTCAAGGTCAAAAGCACAAAGGACTGCAAAGACCAGGCGGCTAAAAACTCACTGGAAAGTGAGTACTGAGTGAAGTTAATGGCCTGCTTTTACTTTAAAGAGTCCTCTCCTGCTGATGTTCAGGTGTATATCAGTATGTAGTGTCTCTACTTTAAAGAGTCCTCTCCTGCTGATGTTCAGGTGTATATCAGTATGTAGTGTCTCTACTTTAAAGAGTCCTCTCCTGTTGATGTTCCGGTGTATATCAGTATGTAGTGTCTCTACTTTAAAGAGTCCTCTCCTGCTGATGTTCAGGTGTATATCAGTATGTAGTGTCTCTACTTTAAAGAGTCCTCTCCTGCTGATGTTCAGGTGTATATCAGTATGTAGTGTCTCTACTTTAAAGAGTCCTCTCCTGCTGATGTTCAGGTGTATATCAGTATGTAGTGTCTCTACTTTAAAGAGTCCTCTCCTGCTGATGTTCAGGTGTATATCAGTATGTAGTGTCTCTACTTTAAAGAGTCCTCTCCTGCTGATGTTCAGGTGTATATCAGTATGTAGTGTCTCTACTTTAAAGAGTCCTCTCCTGCTGATGTTCAGGTGTATATCAGTATGTAGTGTCTCTACTTTAAAGAGTCCTCTCCTGCTGATGTTCAGGTGTATATCATGTCTCTACTGTGACAGACACTACAGAAAAGGGAAAACTCACAAAAGTTACAATAGGTCCTCTTTAAAGCGTCTAACAATGACTCATATCACAGATAGATGTAGGCTGTGTTTAGTCCTTTTGTTCCTCAAACTAACTTTCTTTTGTTATTCTTGGCATGTGTTTTTGTTTGGTTCTTTATACAGAGGCGTGATTTATAGACATCATTCCACCTGAGCTGTTTTTTTGTTTAGTCTTGAAGAAAAAGGTGTAATAACAGAATACAGTTTCTCACTTTCTCTGATTAAATTGCCTGCTACATCCTGTATATCCCTATGTTTGGTCTGAATTCACAATACTCTGTATACAGAAGTCATCTATTATTCTGTCACACACACACACACACACACACACACACACACACACACACACACACACACACACACACACACACACACACACACACACACACACA
>NW_011362911.1:700882-712368 GCF_000735185.1 Notothenia coriiceps | reverse complement strand
GTGTGCCTTTAAGGTGCAGCTAGTTTGAATGACTTTGTATACTGCAGGGTAGCTGGTGGATTTACTCCAGGTGGAACTAAAGTCTGATTTAACACTTGATTATATTTCACATCATTCATCCACATCTGTGAAGTAACTAAAGGTATTAAATACATGTAGAGGAGTAGAAGTAGACAGTAGCATCAAATGGAAATACTCAAGTAAAGTACAAGTATCTCAAAATGCTACCTACATGTAAGTACAGTACTTGAATAAACTTACTTAGTAGCTTCCCACCTCTGACTACATATCATATATATTATTCTGAAATGTCCAATCTGCACAATGACTACTTTTACTTTTGCTACTTTCACTATATTTTGATGAGAATACTTTTCTACTTTTACTTGAGGAACATTTTGAAGGCAGGACTTTTACTGTAACAGAGTATTCCTACACTCTGGTACTTCTACTTTTACTCAAGTACAAGATCTGAGTACTTCTACTTTTACTCATACAAGATCTGAGTACTTCTACTTTTACTCAAGTACAAGATCTGAGTACTTCTAATTTTACTCAAGATCTGAGTACTTCTACTTTTACTCAAGATCTGAGTACTCCTCCCACCTCTGCTTCCCAGAAATGACCTGCAGGTTAGCTTATCAAACTGTGTGTCTCACCAGCCTTCTGGGTGGGGGTGTACTGAATTACCCACGTTTCCTGACCCCCCTAAACACAACATTTGTAAGGGTCTGATTCAGATGACCTGACTGAGAACTTCCGCTCTTTTTCCCTGGAACTGGCTCTGGGATATGGGATATGAAATCAAAGGGAAAGTTCCTTTATACATAAATGGGAAGTCAGGAGAGTAACAGAGAACATGCCAGCACATGGCAGCCGGTCTGAAACAGGGAGTTGTTGGTGGACGTGACTACATGCACCCATTGTTGATGTTTTCCTTGTAATTACCAAAAGCATTTCAACCAGTTTGTTTAGCTTCAGCTCAGTGTCTTATTTTAGTACGTAAGAAAAAACAAAAGCACTTCCCGTTCCCAGTAGTGAGCAGTGGTAACTTAATGAAGTTCATTTACTCAAGTTCTTAAGGGCAATCAATACTCATAATCCAGTGATTTAACCCTTAAATGGTTTCTGTATTCTAGGTGAAACAGTCATTTGACAGACTGTGTCCATGTGCAATATGGGTCTAATAACTGTTTAATAATAGTGTAATAACAGTGTAATAACTGTGTAATATGGGTCTAGAATAGGGGTATTAATGTGTAACATGGGTGAAATTACGGAGTTATACGGTTGTAATAACAGTTGTTTAATTACAGTGTAATATGGGTCTCATTTGGGTCTAAAATGGGTGTATTAATGTGTAACATGGGTGTCATAACACCGTTGAAATGCAGGTGTTTAATAGGGGTGTAATAACAGTGTAATAATGGTTAAATGGGTTTAAAGACAGGGTGAAATGTAACAAATATCATCAAAGCTATATGTACTTGCTCGTTTAAGGGTTAATATATATGATTCTGATGTGGGCCATTACGCACAACAAGTACTTAAAGTTTTGGTAATATAGGTTTATTTTGATGGCAACACTTTGGTACTTTTGGTGAAGTAAGATTTTGAATACACATTTTAGTATTGCTTCTCAACTACTATTGGCATAGAACAAAATTATATTTCTTCCGCCACTGATACTGTTCAGTTACAGCTTCCATTGGATTATTGACTCTATATTCATGGTCATGCTGGTTTCACAGCACAATAAGCAGATGACACCCTTTATATATACAGTCTATGATGACACCCTGCAGAGTGAAACCAGGACAGTGCTGAGCAGGATCGAGGGCCAGTGTTCAGAAAACAGAGAAGGGAACGCCACGCTGCAGTGATTTCCTTGTTGTTTTGTCACACTGGTTGGGGCTCACATGTATTCAGTGTCACTGTAAACAGCCTGAGGTCAAAAGGCGGGGGGGAATTGATCTGCACGCTGCTGCAGGATGAGCTCATGTCATCACATGTTTCCACCCTCAGGCAGCTCGGATCAACCAGGATTACAGGCCACAGACATCCATTATTGGAGGAAAGGGAGGAAAAAGTATTGCTAAATGAACGACAACATGAAAAATGAGAGTCACAGGCATGCTAAATGCTAACGGGATGCTAACATGCATCGTTGTGTCAGATGCTGCAAGTTGAAGAAACGCCTACTGCCTTGTTTTAGTTTGATCACAAATGATTTATTGTTTGCATTTATTTAGTTTACTTCCTCCATGTGGTTTGGTAGCATTCATCTGACTGCAGCTTCACACCACAGGCTTTCAGATAACTCACACACATCAGCACAAAGATCTTTGTTTGTGAACTTCAAATTAAAGCAGTTTACATTTTAAAACCTCAAATAGTTTCTGTACTTTCAGCAGTTCTTAGTGTTTGCTTTTGGTTCCGTGAAAAGGGGATTTCATTGGTTAAGACAACCGAGGAATTAAGAGAAAAATGTGGTTGCTCCATTTTAGAATAAAATAAAAATGCAATAAAAAGATAAAATAAAATAAAAATATTTATACTGTATAAACATTAAAAGTTAAAGTAAGAATATCCAATACAAATATTTAAAAAATAAAGATATTTATATAAACAAGAAAGGAAAGCAACATGTGAAATATAAAATAAAGTATAAAAATGTATTTAAACATAAGATAGAAATGTAGTAGAAGTGTGCACATTGTACTATAACACATAGCACTTAAAGTATATTTAAGGTCGTTTGGGGATTTCCGGAGATAGGCACTGCTCAATCCACTCCTCCGTAGTGAGGCCACCCCGGAGGTCGGAGTTAACCTTACATGTTTCCATTGCGCTCTCTGACCGCGGGTATAGTAGAGTTGCGTTGAGTAGAGCGGTTGTGTTTTAAGGAGCTGGTATTTTTCGGTAGTTTTACATTGAATTTCACCATTTGTAATCATGGTGCAGTATTGTGTTTGTGCAGGTTGCACAAATACCAGCCTGTCAGGACATCGAGTCCACAGTAAAAAGGNCCTCCGGTACACAGCACCGTAGTGTGGAGTTGCATTAGGTAACGCGAGACACGGCTGATACTTGCGCATTAGTTTCTGTTATGGATCAGTATCAACAGTCCTTCCAGTAACGTTACTATATTATCAATGCTACTTTAGTTATAGCCTGATATATGATAGCTAACTTTACAATGTTGTGATGTGACGTTAGCTAACATTGTGTAGCTAACGCCGGTCACTCACCAAGACATCTGCTCTGTTCTCCACTGGTCCTCCTCACACCACAGCTCAATTTCTCTCCGATGGCCGTTATTTCTTCTAATCCTTGGCTGCTCCTGGTCTCTTGGACGCCTAGCAGGCTCATAATTATAAGGTTGTGGTCCGTCATAGGCATTCGAATATTCATGTTCAACTTCTTCTGTGTCTTCTGTGTCGAAACTAGCATTGGGATCCATGTTTATTAATACGTTACACCGGCCGCTCTCCCCCGTGTTACGTCACACGCGGGAGGTCACGTGCCGAGGCTTTTTTATGCGGAAGTGAACATTTCTTACAAAAACGACGCCAGATGTCACTGTAGTGTATATTTCTGTATATTTTTTTGAAAATCTAGTGTATTCATCATTTTCCTACACATTTATTCACAGGTGTCTTTAGCCTGGAAGTTGCTCTTTAAGCTTTGTTAGTTAGTTAGTTTCCTCAAGGACGTAATGTAACAGTTGTAGATTTTTCTCAGACGCGGAGGGATACATGACTTGTGAAAAGTAATTCTACCCGTGATATACGCTCATTATATCACGGCTAAGAACCAATCAGATTGCTTGATTTGACTAATCCGTTTTATAATACGATATACACACTGGTGTCACTGGAGTTATATACTGCCAGTGACCTGACGGGCCTCCTCTCTCCCTGCTTCTGCACCGTCAGCTGCTGAGTGAATGTGAAATATAAGATAAAATAAGTATTGTTATTACTAAGTTGATAAATCATAATGTCTGGGTGTGTATCTGGGAGTGTTTTAGTGCCAGTGACCTGACGTTTCTCCTCTCTTCCTGCTGCAGCACCGTCAGCTGCTGAGGGATCGCTTCATGGTGGAGCTGGTGGAGGGATCCAGGAAGCTGCGTCACGTCTTCCTGTTCACGGACCTGCTGCTCTGCACCAAGCTGAAGAAGCAGGCCGCAGGGTGAGTCTAGAGTCCGGGAGAGGGGTCCTGGGGGGAGGGGAGAGGGAGAGGGGTCCTGGGAGGGGAGAGGGAGGCTGTGACCTGGAAGAGCCTCTGCTTTTAAAAAAGTTTAAAATATATATTTTTTAAAATTATATAAATAAATAAAAATATACATTTAAATACATATTTTTATTTTACTGGGGCTCCATGATTTTGTTTAATTTTGAGAACATTATTATTATTATAATTTTTTGTATTATTTATTTTTTATCATTTTTATTTGACATTTATATTAAATGGATTACTGCTTTCCCTTTGTGCTTTATTCTTGCAAATCTGCACATTTTTGCGGCAAAATCAAGACTTAAAATACAATTTATCCTAATGTTTCCTAGTTTTTAGAGTAGAACACACATTTTTTAAACTTTAATATACTCGTTGATCATAATAATAATAATAATAACTTACATTTATTTAAAACAAACACAAAAAAACTGTCAGACAAAGATTAAGAATTAGGGGCCGTGGATCATGTCCATTTAATTGCGGTAACCAAGCTCCTGCATTAACACTTGATTAATCGTCCAGCCTTATATTAAAACCTTCGTCCTCCCCAGCAAAGGGCAGCAGTACGACTGTAAGTGGTTCATCCCGCTGGCCGACCTGACCTTCCAGAACATCGAGGACTGCGAGTCCACGCCCGTCCCGCTGCTGCCGGAGGACGAGATCGACGCCATGAAGATCAGAATCTCACAGATCAAGAACGACATCCAGAGAGAGAAGGTGAGCAAGCACAGAAACTCAATCATCACCAACACATAAGGTGGAGTTTATGGTTTGTGAAAGGTCAAATTAAATCAGATTATGTTTATATAGCCCAATATCATAAATATTACATTTGTCTCAGAGGGCTTTAGAGTCCGTACGGATCAATAAACATGATTAAATAACACTATACAGTAAATACACTTGATCAAATAATGAAACTGTAAAATAATAATAAAATACTGGACCTTGTGTGACATCAACTTGGTTCTGTTGCTCTGCAGAGGACCACCAAAGGAGTGAAGGTGATGGAGCGCCTGAGGAAGAAGCTGTCGGAGCAGGAGTCTCTGCTGCTCCTCATGTCGCCCACCATGGCCTTCAGAGTGGCCAGCAGAAACGGAAAGGTGAGCACACGTTATGGAAGGAAACAAGCCCAAACGTTCATAAGACAAGTGCCTTCAGAGGGTTTTAAAAAGAGAGATATTCAAAGGTGTTTAATCCCTGTAAACATCAGTGGGAATATCTTGAGCCATCACTTCTAACTTTGGTGTCTGCTGCCCTCTGCTGGTAGGAAGCGGGACACCACAGCATGAGTGTGCAGTAAAATAAACCACAGTAAATCCTCTCTTAATGTCTTCCAGGGTTTCATGTTCCTCATCTCCTCGGACTACGAGCGAGCCGAGTGGAGGGAGATCGTCCGAGAGCAGCAGAAGAAGTGTGAGTCTTACAGACGCAGTGTTAATATAAGGGTGTGTCTTGCTTGAAGTTTTAAACCACATAGTGGCGTTACAGAAGTCTATGTTGTCCATGTTGTGTTTAGTTTTGTTTAATACCTCTACTAAAAACGACTGGATGGCATTCAGCTGGTGGGCAGTTGCCATATCTTGATGAATTGATCAAATCCCTTTCTCATGTATTTTATGCAAAGATAGACATTAACTCAGGCATTTTGATTTCCATCCATAAGAACATATTTGCATGAAACTGTTATATAAACTTGTATCTCCCTCCGTTGTGTCCTGCAGGTTTTAAGAGCTTCTCCCTGACCTCTCTGGAGCTGCAGATGCTCACCAACTCGTGTGTGAAGCTGCAGACGGTGCACTCCATCCCAATGACCATGAATAAAGAAGGTACCACTCATAATGTATTGTACTGTTGACAAGCTGTACCTGCAGGTTTGTATCTCATCCTAATGTGAACCCCCCCCCCCCTCCACAGATGATGAATCTTCCGGTTTGTACGGCTTCCTGAACGTCATCGTGCACTCTGCATCGGGGCTGAAACAGAGCTTGAGTGAGTGGCTTATTTATTCTCCTGGTTTTTACTAGATTATTCTGCAGGTGGATTCACATCAGCCTCGCTGATCAAACTACTTTGTGCTCACCGTCACAAAAAGGTAGCAATCAGTGGTTTGTTTGATTTTGAGATTCTCTTAAAGAGGACATACAATGCTATTTCTCAGGTGTATATCAGTATGTAGTGTCTCTACTTTAAAGAGTCCTCTCCTGCTGATGTTCAGGTGTATATCAGTATGTAGTGTCCCTACTTTAAAGAGTCCTCTCCTGCTGATGTTCAGGTGTATATCAGTATGTAGTGTCTCTACTTTAAAGAGTCCTCTCCTGCTGATGTTCAGGTGTATATCAGTATGTAGTGTCTCTACTTTAAAGAGTCCTCTCCTGCTGATGTTCAGGTGTATATCAGTATGTAGTGTCTCTACTTTAAAGAGTCCTCTCCTGCTGATGTTCAGGTGTATATCAGTATGTAGTGTCTCTACTTTAAAGAGTCCTCTCCTGCTGATGTTCAGGTGTATATCAGTATGTAGTGTCTCTACTTTAAAGAGTCCTCTCCTGCTGATGTTCAGGTGTATATCAGTATGTAGTGTCTCTACTTTAAAGAGTCCTCTCCTGCTGATGTTCAGGTGTATATCAGTATGTAGTGTCTCTACTTTAAAGAGTCCTCTCCTGCTGATTTTCAGGTGTATATNTCGTTGATTGGATGTTTTAGCCGCAATGCATGTTGGGATATGATAATCCATCCATCCATCTTCTCCCGCTTATCCGTGGTCGGGTCGCGGAGGTAGCAGTTCCAGAGAGCCCCAAACTTTCTTTTCCCTGGCCTCATCAACCAGCTCTGACTGGGGGATCCCAAGGCGCTCCCAGGCCAGCAAAGATATATAATCCCTCCATCTGGTTCTAGGCCTACCCCTTGGTCTCTTCCCAGCTGGACGTGCCTGGAACACCTCCCTAGGAAGGATCCTAACCAGGTGCCCGAACCACCTCAACTGGCTCCTTTTCGACGTGAAGGAGGAGCGGTTCAACTCTGAGTCCCTCCTGGATGACTGAACTTCTCACCTTATCCCTAAGGGAGACACCAGCCACCCTGCGGAGAAAACCCATCTCGGCCGCTTGTACCCGCGATCTCGTTCTTTCGGTCATGACCCATCCTTCATGACCATAGGTGAGGGTAGGAAGAAAATGGCCAGGTAGACAGAGAGCTTTGCCTTCTGGCTCAGCTCTCTTTTCGTCACAACGGTAAAGCGACTGCAGTACCGCTCCCGCTGCTCCGATTCTCCGACCCATCTCACGCTCCATTGTTCCCTCACTCGAGAACAAGACCCCGAGATACTTGAACTCCTTCACTTGGGGTAAGGACTCATTCCCTACTTGGAGTGGACAGTCCATCGGTTTCCTGCTGAGAACCATGGCCTCAGATTTGGTACATTCATTACATGTAGTTTAATTTTTTTCTTTTTACGTGAATAAGATATTATTTATACTTTATTGATCCCAAATTGGAAAATCATTCAAAAGAAAGGAAAACAAGGAGGAGTGGTCCGGGCAGTCTCCACGTCCCAGTGGGTTGGGAGGGAAGCGGGTGGGATGCAGACCCTGGTTCGGGTAGGGGAAATCAGGGTGGGAGTGTGGGTAGGGGGAGGAGGAGTTGGGAGTGGAGACTGTTCCGGGTTGGTGACCTGATTTCCACGGGGTGGAGAGCGAGTGGGGGCGAGACTGGCCAAGGTGGCGTCCTTAATATGGCGGAGGAAATGTTTTGATGGCCTCTGGTTTGCAGGCTGTGAAAGAGGATTCTGACGCAGTGGTGGAAGTCAGACAGTTTGGAGGAGATGCGGTGGAAACGAATGATTTGGGATTTTATAATGCCTGGGAAAGTGTGTTTGGGATGATATCTAGATTTGTGTAAAAGTGTGTCTGTTGACTTAAAAGTAAATTTTACATTTGTGTGTTAATGGGTTGAAAGAAAACTATGGTGTCTAGAAAGTTAAAAGTATGTTCATGTATGGTGTATTTGACTTAATGGTGGGGTGATGGCTGTTAAGGGTGTCTATAAACTGCGGGAAGAGTGAGATGTCGTGAGGCCAGATGCCGATGATGCCATCTAGGAACCGGCGGTACAGGGATGGAGTGGGTGCACTTGGCCAGTGCTTCTCGCTCCCATTCGCTCATGTCAATACTCGCATAAGAGGGGGCGAATCACTGACCCATGGCCGTTCCGTGGATTTGAAGGTAATGCTGATCATTAAAAGTAAGTGCTTGTCCGGTCGTTTATGGTCTGGGTATTTGGCGAGGATGGAGGTAACAGAAAGGAGTCCTAAGTCGGTGTATAGGCTGTCTATGTCGATGGTAAACAGATGGGCTTGGGTGGGAACGACCATGGGTCTGGTGATCTGGAGAAAGTGATATGTATCTTTGAGGTAGCTGGGGTGTTTGGTGGAAAGTGGGCCTAAATGATGTTCTATGTACCGTGAGGTGTTGTAGGTGGTGCTGCTGCAGTCGGATACGATGGGTCTGCCGGGAGGAACTTCAAAGGGAATGGTCCAGGTGGAAGGGTCTTTATGGATCTTTGGGAGTAGATAAAACTGGCGGAGGCGGGGTGCATCAGGTCCGAATAGGAAGTCCCTCTGCTTGGCGGAAATGAATTTGAGTTTGTACAGTGTTTCTATTATCGGTCTGAATTGGAGTTGTGTCTGGGGTTGTATGGTGTCCGGGATGGGCTTGTAATGGAGTGGGTTTTTGAGTTGTCTCTGTGCTTCTGTGATTTAGTGGTGTCGATCCTTTGTCGGCCGGTTTGATGACTATGTGTTGGTTTTTATTGAGTTGGGTTAGGGCCCTGCGTTCGTCCACCGATAGATTATCTGGGATATCTGTCGGTGGTCGGAAGGATTGCAGGGCCCGGTTATTGGTTATTGGTTATGATTTGTTTTGTTTTGTGGTTGACTTGAGTGAGTAGTGGTTCCCAGTTGGAGGGGAAGGTGAAGAGTGACTGTTGGGTGCAGGGTTTGGTGTGGAAATAATCTACGATTTTGAGACGTCTGTGGTATTGGTGTAGATCCCTTTGAAGTTCCTCTCGGTCATGGCGGAGGGGGCGTGGGACAAAGGTGAGTCCCCTCTGTAGGAGTTGTAGCTGGACTACAGAGGGGACAAAGAGGGTGGATAAATTGAGAACTGTGGAGGGTGAATTCCACCCCAGGTTAGGGTTCTGGTCAGGGTCGAGGGGAGAGCTGGTGCGGTTAGTTGGGGGGTTGGGTAGGTTAATGTGTTTTTCCGGGGTAGGTTCGGAGGTATTTAGAAATGTAACTCCCTGCACCAGGAGTCCAGGATGAGCTGGGCTGTGGGGGGAGTCCAATGAATGTTGTGCTGGCCAGTCCGGAAGGTTTCCGGTGAAATGGTTGGCAGGGTGTTGTGGTTTTTGTCAGGTGGGGTGAATGGTTGATGAGGGGGATGTAAATGGAAGCCCTGGAGAAGGTCTTGGCAGCGTATTTTTTCATACTGTTGAGATGTTTAGTGGTGGTGCGTTCGGGGTCATTGTCTTTATTGTTGATGCCGATAGAGATTATGACAATCTTGGCTGTTGGGATGGGAGGGGTGCGTTTGAAAAGTTCCATGAAATGGTAGACTTTGGCTCCAGGATAGCAGTCCAGCTGTAGGGTGGGGTTGGTATGCGGTTGATGTTGGAGTCTCCCAGTATCCGGATGGGTTTAGAGCCGGCCAGGGACCAGTCCTGTGCCTTCTTTTGTGGGGTGGTACTGGGTTGGGGAAGTGGAGCTGGTTGGTTTGAAGAAGAGGGAACGGGGACCAGGGGTAAGGTAGGGGGGGATACTAGAGAGGGGAAGTGGCGGATGAGAGGGAGAAGAGGAAGGGGTAGACCGGGGAAAGGGTGAGGTTGAAGGAGGGGGTGAAGGTCCTTGGAGGTTGAGAGATGTGGGGGTTGGGCGCCAGGTCGGATGGTGTGCCAGTCCCCTCAGAGGACCCGCTGGGCTGCAGTGACCCGACAGACTGGCCAGAGGGGGGCTCAGAATGGACTTGTACGATGTGGTGGACCTTAGGATGAACTTTCATCATCGGCGGCCCCTCTGTGGGATGGAGTACAAAGTTTGTCTGGTCCCAGGCGCCAGCATGGTCCAATAGGGAACCGGCAACACCTGTAGAGGATTGGGAAAGAATGTTATCGGGAAAACTGACTGAGACGTTGGAATGGTGGACCTCGTTGGTAATTTGGCGGTTGCTGGGGAAGCTCTTGGGAGGGGAGGACTGGGAGTTGGGTGGAGGTGAGGGGGAAGTAAGGTCAACTAGGTTGACCTGAGGAGGTGGGGAGGGTTGGGGTACGGGTGAGGTGGAGGGATTGACAGGTGAAAGGACGAGAGATTGGTTATATTAGATAGCGAAGGAGTGGAAGGCAGCTCTGCACTTGATGGCCCTAATGTAAACGCAAATTGTTTATCCAATGGTGCATCATGGCTTGTGCTGTATTGGGATCCCAATGGATGTTGTCCCTAACGGTGTAAAAGAGGAGGGACGGCAACTTTGGGAGGTGGGTGGCATGCGGCTCCCAAGATCTAATGGAGTTTGCCACCATGCCATTAAAAGCTTCAATGCATAGAATTGCGTCTCTTGAAAGATTGTTTGAGTAATTCAGAAGCGGCACATACATTTGGGCGTGTGGGTACCACCCACTGTGAATTGCTCAGCTACCTCCCTTTTAATGGTGCGCAAAAAGCGTTTAGAGTAACCACGGGGTAAAAGTGCGTCAAACAAGGTTTTGGTGGCCTCCTCTAAATGGACTGGGAGGGAACAAATGCGACGAAAACGGATTAACTGTGACTTAATGATGAGCGATAAGTATGTTTGGGATGATAGCTGCTTTTAAATAAACTTTAGTAGATAGACGTTTATGTCCTTCGTTCTCATTTGTAAAGAAGACCACTGCATCTAGAAAGGGAATCTGTTGCAGGCTAAGTGTATATTTTAATTTTATTTGTGGTGGCTATTAAGGATGCTTCGGAGCCCTCCCAAAGTCCGAAGACATTGTCCAGATAACGAAGANGGAGGAGAAGGGGAGCGATGATAGGCTGGTCGATGAGGAAATGACAGAAATAGAAGGCAGGGGATATCTGAAGGAAGGGTAAGAGTATTGGGAAGGCAAGGGGGGACATGAGGAAATCTGCGAGGTCTCTGGGGCAGTGGTAAGGGCGGAAACGAGGTGGGGTTGGTGATGTCAAAATGGGAGCATTATCATTGACATCTAATACC